>NW_019772036.1:0-2346 GCF_002891405.2 Cryptotermes secundus | reverse complement strand
TTTTTTTTTAAATTATTCTGCAGCTGTACGACTGATGCCAGAAATAAAACTGATGAGACAGCAGTGAAACTATTATAAAGTCAATATGCACCCTTTTGTATATAAATATTCATAAAACTGTTAAGTCACATCAAAGTGACCAGTACAAAGATGTGGCATTCATATTTGAACCTTGTTAGTTTATTTACAGACACACAATGCTAGCAGAGGGCTTAAAGGGCATTTATAATGGAGCAGAAATTCACCCCTTCATTTTGATGGTAATCAGCTGGCCGTACATACATGGATTTACCTGCTGACTTGAACTGTGGCAGACATGTTGGTGGTTAAATTCGGCAATGGATCAAAACCGTCACTGGCCATTACTATGTAATAAGGAGCCAGAGGTTCAGGTTGTGGAATTAATACACGACTCTTAAAACCTTGTGATGGTCGCTGACAACCACTAAGAAGTGTTCAGTCCTGATCTTGACTGCAATACTGCACCTTGATGACAAACCAGACCCGCAGTTTTCTTGTTACTAGTTACGTGTTCATTCAATAACAAAACATGCTAGTCACTGTGTGACGACATACAGTAACACTATGTCATGAATATAGAGTTTATTAGCACAGATTAGTAAATGAACAAATAACTGCAGTAGCAGAGAGCACCACAACTTTAAACTCTATGGGCATGATGAGACTGAAATTTAAAAATGTCAATTAAGATCTCTGGAATAATCTGGCTTGGCAAGGCGTCTTCCCGCGAACAAAAAGTACCTCCACAGACGCAGCTCTGCTTGTGTCACTGCCTAATGCTTCAGGACTAGCGAAGTTTCATTGCACTATAATCTGGTACAGCCTGAATGATGAACACACATCATATTGTACCTGCATCAGTGCTGGTCTTTCTGCTGCCAAGAGACACCCGCGTGAGGCACTGCACTAAACTGTACCTGTACCTGTCGCGATCCCGTCCCCTGTCATCCAAAGGAGATCGTTCCCTGTAGCCATCTCCCTTATCCATCGAGTCGCCCCTCCGAGGGCCACCAGGACCATCCACACCGCGACGGCCTCCACCAAACACCCGGGCCTGGTTTACCTCTGTAATGAAATTATATTTCAGAGGGCTGGATAGCTCAGTCGGTACAGTGACTAGGGGAACTGGGGTTCAACTTCCATCAGAGGCAGTGTCCAGGCTCGCTTTGGGCCCCACCCAGCCTCCTATCAAATGCCCCCCAGGTGGCATGAAGATGACCATTCACATCCATCTGGCGCCAAGGTTAAAGATGCACAGAACTACACACCCACTCACTGCCCCACTCATAACATCACACCTAATTAAGGAGAGGGGCAATTTGATTTTGCTATGCTTTCTCAAAAATACTTTCTCTGGTAGAATTTAATTAGAGGCACACTGCTGCCTGGCATTACTAAGCAGGAAACCATGCAGAACATTAAACAGCAAACATGAAATTTCATTTGCAACCAGTGCTTAGATGTTTCATTATAGTCGTTTTGTCAATAGTGTGAGGTGTATAGCCTTTGCTAGGCAACTACTTGATAAAACACATTCCAGCAGGAGTCAACCCTTGTGACATGATGTTCATTGCTAGGCAACGACATGGTAGGCATTCTTTGTCAACAATACAGGCTGTGTTTTCTATTTGGTCTGTGCAAAGCAGTTATAAGAAGTGTCTGGCAGTAAAGGAGAGTGAGTAGAGAACAGCGGTCAAGTGAAGTGGTTGATAAGGAACAGAATTGGGTCGAGTTCTGGAGATGGCAGTTGAAGATGATTAAGAGGAAGTGGCATGAAAGGAATTAGGAGGTGCAAAGACGACTTCATGTGTGATTTGAAGTGACAGTGAGACTGGTAAATCTTGTGCCAGGAAATGACTTGTGAAGAGTAATAATCCCAGTGTGTGCACGTGACAAGGAACTGGAAAAAGTGTGCAGAATAGCAACAGCGCTGTATTACCTGTAGTCATGAGTTTTGTGAATCTATAAGGTACAATAAATCCAATCACGCAATCCAAACCCCGTCTTTCTTATAAGTCACCCTTAAATGTTACAATATCAGTATCTGTAGCCACTAGTCAAGTGTCAGAAACAATCATTTTGCATGTCAAGAATTCCAGAACTGTCTATCTCACCAGATCTACAAAAGCAACACTACAGTCACATGTGTGGCTGGCACAACTTGTGATGGACAAGTAATTCTCTATGTGAAATTGGCACTGGCAGTAAAGCTTCAAAGCGTCACCATCCCTTGTCTAGAGATGACAGGCAGATATTTGGTACATTAACCTTTATCCTATGGGCATTTAAATTCCGGTTGGGGCAGCGGTACGGAATTAATTTAAA
>NW_019772035.1:0-2310 GCF_002891405.2 Cryptotermes secundus | reverse complement strand
ACATTTTTATTTATATAGATACTAATGACATTGTGTAATTTTATTAAACAATTATACTTGAAATATAAACTTACTTCACAATTTTCAATTGACTGTTTCTCTCTAAGGTGAATGAGATCTAAAAGAAAGATGGGGTGTCTCATACCCACAGAACTTTCTTTTTTAAGCTCATGACCAACAACTCAGTTTCTTTCCTAGCTGATGTTTAGAGCAAAAAGAGGTATGTAATTATCTTATGATCTTTTTAATTAAATTGACAGTACAATCTTAAGTCTCTACAAGCATAATTAACATATCTCTGTTTTCAGTTTCTTTTATTAATTAATATACACAGTAACCCATAATGACATTTTGACTGTAATTATCAATAAACATAGTTTCTGACCATTTGACCAATCCACAAGGATTTTCTCAATATACTCAACACAAATGACATATAATTTCATAACTGACTGATTTACAAATTCATTCAGAGCAGATAACTGAAGAGCATAGATGACATACAGTAAATGATGAATGATACTGCAAAATTACGTTTACAAGATGTCAATGGTTTCAATAACTGCTCTCTACCAATCACTAACTTCCACAGTTGAAGTAAAGATCATAACTGTAGGAGAATCTTATGTCACATCCATTTACTCTCAACCAGGCAAGGTCTTCTACAGATTAAGTAATCAATGTTAAACAGACAGTGACATTTGTCCCATGGGCCTCATTTCATTTCCCGTGTAAGAAGGAAAAGTTAGTGACTGGAAGCAGCTCCAATATATTATAATACTCCACAAATATGAGGGATGCAACACAGCATAAAACTCTGACTTATGGCAAGCAACACTGCGGCATGCTACAAGTCTCATTTAGTGTAAACCCACATCTGTTGCTGCATGATTTACCGCATACATCACACTATGTGAGAGTCACTGTGTCTTCGGTGACCAGCGTGTACACGCTGATGCATCTTGAGAACATCCTTACGACCGAATGACTTATTGCACAAGGCACAACTAAATGGCCGCTCCCCACTATGTATGTGCAGATGCCTGTTCAGAGTTCCCTGATCACAGTATGATTTATTACACACAATACACCAAAACAGCCGCTCCCCACTATGTACGCGTTGATGTACCATGAGGGTATACTTACGAGTGAATGACTTATTACACACATCACAGCTAAATAGCTGCTCCCTAGTGTGTTCGCGCAGATGCCTGTTCAGACGACTCTGTTGACAGAATGACTTTTCACACAAAGTACATCTAAAACGGCGGTCATTGTCATGCATGCGTTTGTGTACCTTAAGAGTGTAATTACGAGTGAATGACTTATTACACAAATCACAGCTAAATGGCTGCTTCCCACTATATATGCCTGGAGGTTTCATCCGATTACTGTGATGATGGAATGACTCATTACATATATGACTGCCAAATGGCCGCTCCACAACATGCTCAGGTGAAAGTTCATGCAGAATAACCTGTAAAATGAGAAGAAATAACATGAAAAATACTCTTATGAGGAGAAATAGGTTTGAAACCCATGTACACAGAGAGGTTAATGTGGTATGACAGAGAGAGGGTGACAGAGAAGGGAAGAAGGAGAGGAAGAGAGAGAGTGTGTGAGTGCGCGAGGGTGTGTATACATGGGCATGTGTCCATCAGCTCATATGGTTCCTTGTGTGTGAATAAAAGCCAAGCTACATTTCCGGTATATAACAGTTTTCAAAATTAAATTATATCATGAATTTGTAAGGATGTATAAGGAAATAATTAATAGTGGATAGGATCCTAAACTGAAACAATAAATGCTGAGTTGAGAAATGACAGTAAGACAGGCCACATATAGCCAAATGAAATTCTTGGCATGACAATACATATAAAATGACTCAAAGAGAAGAATAAAACAGGGTCAGTTACATAGGCGTGGCCACCCCCATACCATGAACAAATCCATGTTGGTCATCTCCTAGGATGTCATGCAAAGTTCTCTGACCATGTAAATGTTTGGCATTTGTCATAACATGAACACTCCAGGATTTGTGAAATGATAATGGGCACACCACACGTATAGAAGGTGTGGGGGTATCTTGCAGCAGATGCATGTGTCAGGCAACTGTACCTAATTCAAAGGCATGTAAGCATGATTTCCTCAATCCTGACAGAGCTGAAGGCGTCCCACACTGAAACACATGGCTTCACTGACTGAAATTTGTTGTCTTGTGTGTTGGTCCACACATCTTGCCATGATGAGATTAGAGAGTAAAGAAATAGGGCACAAAGATTACCACCCAGAGATTGTTATGATGACGAA
>NW_019772034.1:0-2307 GCF_002891405.2 Cryptotermes secundus | reverse complement strand
GGTTCGATTTCCGGCTGCGATTGTTATTTCTTTCCTTACCACTGCATCCTAACACTCTCTGACTCTACCTCCAGACACTCACCCAGTGCGTAACGATTGCTTTTTCTCTGTGGCTAAAGCAGCTGGAGCATAAAGCTGTGAGAACTCATCTCCATCAAATGTGGAGGTTAAGAATGCATCTCCACGCCCACATACGTCTTCATGGTGGAGTGCTTGATTAATTAAGCACAGGGACAACTATGTCAGGACTTAACCTCTAGCGTTGCGGAAAACAGATAGGCGGGCAGCAGTTACACAAACGCAGCATTTCAGTATGTTAAAATAGGCCACGTCCACTTCTTCACAGACACATTCCCTCCATGATTAGCAGACATTGTCTGAAACATATCGGAGTGTTCGTTGCACTATCAGCATGCAACCCAGTTCCTTGTGTTCACTGACGTTTCCGGTATGGCGACTTTGCTTTCTTTCGTGTGTTGACAATAGAATATGTAACTTTATTGCGATGACGCCAGTGATCTACGTCACTGTATCATGATGACGTGCCCTCATAGATATTTTAGATAGAGTTTAGTTACTGCAGCTTATTCAACGTTACACAACTTCAGTCGAGGCGTTGTTGTACAAGAACAAAGGCATAAACGACGTTAGAGAACACTCAGGATTACTTGGGTTCTGCACTTTGTCCTTCGTCTTGTATTCTAAAAATCACAAGAGAACACAACGTTTCGGGAACTGGGTTTGTTTCCGTCCTCAGGTGAGGGGTGGGGGACACCTACTCTGTTAGATGTTAGATAAATAAGAACTAAATTAGGGGAAGGAACTCAACAGAAGAGGAGATGAGGGCACCTGTCTGAAGAGAACGAGCTATGACCGGCTTGCAAACGTTGGCTACGCTTAGTTCTAGAGGCTACAAGGACAGAAACACATAAGAACACTGTTAGAAAATTGCTACAGAGTCCGTGGAGTTCAGAAGAACAACAGGAAGACAAATAGGTTCTGTCCTGCTGATCTGTTGAGGATTGAACCCTTGGTTGTATTAGCGGTTTGTGGCTATTAAAGGAGGTAACGTTTTTATATGAATAGTAGAGCACTGTTGCGCACAGTAGTTTACTGCGGAACACTTTTTTGTGTAGTAACTTGTACTCCTTCTTTTTCTTCACTTCTTTAAATTTAAATTTATTATCTCACCTTTCCGCAGTACATATGTATATATGTACAGTACATATGTATGTCATTGTGACCCATGAAAGGACTATAAAGCAAAATTAAGGGAAAATACAATTCCTAATGAGAAAATATCTGCTTTGTGCGTAGGTATTAAGAATAATATATATTTTTTATTTTACATCTGATTCTTCTTTAGTTTGATTAATTACACCAAGATGGCGGCAGTTCTGACGTCACACTGAGTGATTTATGCGCGCGCACATTCCCCTGTCACCCGCGTTATAACATTAGGAAGGCAGTCAGAACTTTTCTTTTTAATCTGCTACTCAATAGCTGGTCATCATAGGAAGTTTTTCTTGTGTTCAGATGTCTCAAATTCTGGCTAATGCAGCCGAACAGAGCGGCTTAACTTCATATGATTGCATGTGTGTCACGTGATAAAATGGGTTCCCGGTTCATACAAATGTGGATATCTTGATGTGATCTGAAATAACAGGCAATTTTTAGCAGATTTTTCTTATTTTATAATATTTGTACTCCATATAAATATTCATATATTTGAAACAGATGTTCACTTTCTGAAATATTGTTACAGCAAACAGTTCAGTTTTCTCATACAGCGCCATGTAGTCTGGAGGGAGTCAATCTACATTTCAGTGGAATATATCACTTCCATCTTCAGGCCTTGTTGGGTTCTTGCTTGGCTTGCTCTTCTACCCTGAAGATGGAGATGATATGTTCCTCGGAAATGTTTGTTGACTTTATCCGGATTACAAGATGTTATGTCCCAGAAGACAGAACTGTCCATAGTCACCGCTGAGATAACCTCGAATCTAACATTGTTACAGTACCTTTAATAACTAACAGCATGGAGACGAGTCCTTCTTGAGAAGCTATGAATCGCTCAGCTCGTCCGCGTGGAACATTCCCTAACAGGCCAGTTTTTATGATAAGGGGATTAACAATCCCATAACTGGAGGACCACCCAATGTCGGTTGTCTGCGGCTGCTTATTTAATAAACCTATAGGTAACTTCGTCGACAAGCGGCGGTCTCTCGGTCGGTATCGTTCGCTTGCGGACTCAAGCCACGGCAGGCTTCGGCGCGTGAGAATCCGTATATTTACTCGTAGTGTGTA
>NW_019772033.1:0-1860 GCF_002891405.2 Cryptotermes secundus | reverse complement strand
ATGATGATGATGATGATGATGATGATGATGATGATGTCAGACTTTTAGCTCCTTGCAACTATTTATTTACGTGACTCAGCCAAGAATATGTGTGACGCCTCCGGTCCTGAGGCAGTCCCACACAGCCAGTGCTGGCGGCGTCAACGAGCTCTGTAATTAGCAGAGTTCTTGCCGGGCGGTGAGGAGGCAAACTACCGGCCACCGGGCGGAGACCATCCCGGGACCTGGGCGGTCTGGCGCCGCGTACATGCTGCCCAGCAAACACATCCTGGCTCCCCGTGTTATTTTGTGTTTCATGCAATTGAAGTTTACTGTAGCCAAGGAAAGTTGGAGAGGCCTTTAAGCCCTCGTCCTGACAGACTACAAGGTGACCCAAATGTCACTTAACTGGTTAGTAAAATGTGCGATAAAACGAGACAGAATTTTCTTTGATTATTGAATTTTTAATATCTTTTCGAAATAAACTCCTCAATATTCAGTGAACAAATCACAGCTCTGTGATACCATTCCAAAAATTGACCAAACATTCTCATTAATACAAGAGAATATTTTAGGTTAACTGAGTTTTGGGCCACTCTGTATCATTTATAATAGGGACATTAAGAATTAAGGGATTCATGACGATTTTGTTTGCCCTCAGATACCATGAAGCAGAATTATATTTCAAAAGCTTGTAGTAGCTCAGCAAGTTAAGAAAGTTCCCGGCTTTTATGAAACCTGAAGGTACATTGTTGTGTTTAAAATAGCCTGACACTGGACCTTACCCAGAGCCAGATAAATGCTGTCTACAGCCTCCCATACTGTTCCTTTAAGATCAATTTCAATATGAGAAACTCTTTCAAATCTTTTGGTATGTATAATTATACACAAGGCCTCGTCACAAGGCCTCTACCTAAACGCAGAACAACACAAACACAGAATAAACAATTATAATTGTTTATTCTGTGTTTGTGTTGTTCTGCGTTTAGGTAGAGGCCTTGTGACGAGGCCTTGTGTATAATTATACATACCAAAAGATTTGAAAGAGTTTCTCATATTGAAATTGATCTTAAAGGAACAGTATGGGAGGCTGTAGACAGCATTTATCTGGCTCTGGGTAAGGTCCAGTGTCAGGCTATTTTAAACACAACAATGTACCTTCAGGTTTCATAAAAGCCGGGAACTTTCTTAACTTGCTGAGCTACTACAAGCTTTTGAAATATAATTCTGCTTCATGGTATCTGAGGGCAAACAAAATCGTCATGAATCCCTTAATTCTTAATGTCCCTATTATAAATGATACAGAGTGGCCCAAAACTCAGTTAACCTAAAATATTCTCTTGTATTAATGAGAATGTTTGGTCAATTTTTGGAATGGTATCACAGAGCTGTGATTTGTTCACTGAATATTGAGGAGTTTATTTCGAAAAGATATTAAAAATTCAATAATCAAAGAAAATTCTGTCTCGTTTTATCGCACATTTTACTAACCAGTTAAGTGACATTTGGGTCACCTTGTAGTCTGTCAGGACGAGGGCTTAAAGGCCTCTCCAACTTTCCTTGGCTACAGTAAACTTCAATTGCATGAAACACAAAATAACACGGGGAGCCAGGATGTGTTTGCTGGGCAGCATGTACGCGGCGCCAGACCGCCCAGGTCCCGGGATGGTCTCCGCCCGGTGGCCGGTAGTTTGCCTCCTCACCGCCCGGCAAGAACTCTGCTAATTACAGAGCTCGTTGACGCCGCCAGCACTGGCTGTGTGGGACTGCCTCAGGACCGGAGGCGTCACACATATTCTTGGCTGAGTCACGTAAATAAATAGTTGCAAGGAGCTAAAAGTCTGACATCATCATCATCATCATCATCATCATCATCATCAT
>NW_019772032.1:0-2283 GCF_002891405.2 Cryptotermes secundus | reverse complement strand
AGAGGGTGTTACGTGGTCAGCGCAACGAATCCCCACGGCGGTTAATTTCGGTTTTCCAGACCGGTCTCTACACCTACAGTATCGCGAAATGTTTCTCCGGCCTGGTGTTACATTTTCCGAAACCATTTTTGTTAATTCTTATTGACTTACCTACTTACCCAAACTGTGTGTAGATACATGTCTGTTTAAACGCTTCTTGAAACTGTAGCAACGCCCCATAAAGATCTGCTAGGTTGAGATCCCATGGCCTGTGCCATATACGAGTGTTCGGAAGTGCATTCTTAGTCATGTTTCAGTTTCAAGCTGAAGTTAAATGGAAAACTGTTAGAAACCAGTTACTGGCTGGCATATCTCGCGTAATATGAACATGGCATGACGTTGTACCTGCGGCCATCTACTTGTACGCAGTATCCGCCCACACACCAGTGGTTCACTCCGCACTCGGTCCCTTCCAGTGGTGGGCCCTTCTTTGTCTTGCACACTAGGGGCGCCGAGACATGGCCACACCACAGGTGCGAGCATGGATCGGGAAGGTTCAGCGTCCGACACAGTGAATACCTGTAATAACAAATGGGTAGGTGGAGTGGAACTTACAGATTGGTCTCATTTCAATTTACCGTGACTAGGAAACATGCCCACCTTAGCCATAAGTACCAGGTTACCTAAGTGGTAATGTCTGACTTGTAGCCTACTCGGGAAGTATCCGTTTCTATTCTCTGTCGGGACAATGACTGGCGTAAAATTTTCTGTAATTTATTTTTTTCGTCTCTTTCTTCTTTCTTGTTTGAGTTCATAACTTCCTTGGATTTACTCAGTTGTGCCCAATTGACCGAGCTGAGCCCAACTGAGTACGCATTACCTGAAGACGGAGACAGAACCCAGTCTCCTAGAAGGTGTGTTTTGAAACACAGTATAAACAGGACCGTGTTCTAGATAAAAGCAGGGCGATGGATAATGTCCATAAAATATTATTTGTACTAACATACCATCGTCGCAAACATTCACAACTTATTCCTTGGATTTCCCTATCGAATTTTCAAGTTTTTCTTTTATATACACGTATTTACCTTCACTCGCTTGATATGTTTATTGTAACCACTTTACTTGTCGATCTTCCACATATCAAATTCTTATTTATCGGTTAGCTTTAAATGTGTGCAAGAACCTTGGTTTGCTTCAAAACAGATGGACGTTCTTCTGTCTTCTTTACCTTTGGCCTCCATCTCTTCACTTTCAGCTCTAGTAAATCATTATCTACATCTTACAGCATCTGGAACAGTATGAGGCTTTCGACTTTTCTTCTGCATTCTGGCTCATTTTGGTATCCATTAAGTTCCATATTTTGGTTATTTGTTTTCAGGATGTAAATGTAGACCTAGCAGTTTTTTAGAATTCGAGCAAGATACGAAGGCGTATGCAGTGAGACTGATATTACATGGCTATTCAGTGGCTATCGATGATATATTTCAGAGTATTTATGTAGGCCTACCTGCCGTGAACACAACACGAGTAACAGTTCTGACACTGGGCACCAACCTAACCTTGCTCGAGCTTTTTGCACAATACTTAACACCGCCTTACCCAACGTACAGGTTCTGTAGACAGATCTCAGACATATATAATCACGGACGAATTTCGTAACAACACTGGAAGTCATTCCATCCTTTGCGATCTGTATTGTGGCATGTAGACCCGCTGCTAGGCAACGACCGTCAAATAAACAACTATACAACAGCCGTTGCTAGGTAACGGCTCTGCTAACAAACAACAATTCCGCGGCAATAAGATGATACAACAACAACGGAAAGCGGTTTTCTGCATGGTCCGTGCCAACATGTTATAAGCAGGACAAGTTAAAAGCTAGAATTTGATTTGTGTGAATTGGTTGGTGGGTTAGTGAGAGGGAAATGCTGGGGTTTAGGCGTTGTGAGCTGTTGCCGTTGAAAGCTGGTAGCTGAGTTCAGGAAATAGTTCGGAAACACAGAGGAAGGGGAACTTCCGTCGTTGGAAGCCGTTACCAGAAAACTGGTGAAGACACAGCCGACTGAAAAGATTTAAGTGTGTGTTCTAGCGAGCTGTAAAGTGTGTGATTTAGTGAAACGGTTACAATTACTTGTAGTCACGGATCTGTAAGAGTACAATAAATCCGATTACCGATCCAAACCCCGTCTATAGTCACTAAAAGTTACGTGACGGTATAGACTCAATCAATGTGTGTACATAAAGATGGGCGCCATATTTTCCCTTGTAGTGGTGATAATATAGATACCACAAAGAAAAAAA
>NW_019772031.1:0-2305 GCF_002891405.2 Cryptotermes secundus | reverse complement strand
TTCTTTAATACGCAAATGAACACTATAGTGTTGATGGTGACAGACTGGCCCGGAAAGGTATCCAGCACTTGTTCTTAATTCCTTGACTACTGCGTCATTACAGAAACCCCACCAGTTGCAAAAGTTTGGAAACGTCTGAACCATGGAATATTCGTACTATGAAATTTAGGCCTCGGCAGTCGCTAAAGTTGGTAGCGTTGATAGTGTTCTGGCTGAATTTGCTTCAATATACTACGGCCGCAAAGCAGGTAGCGGCAAGGAGATAGGTTATGTGTGATATATTGCACATGTGGCATTGTTTGGGTACGGTTTCGAGGAAGTAGTGGTTCGTGTTAATAACGAGCGATAACGAGTGTTGCGGCTCATAGGTTTCATAACACGACATACAAAATGTCATCGGATTTAAGCGAAAAAATACTAGAATATGTAGATCAGCTTGGAAGTGTCGACACATTGGATCTGGCAAAACATATGCAAGTAGATCATCAAAAGGTTGTTGGAATTGTGAAGAGTCTGCAAGCAGCAGGTGACTTAATAACAGTAGAGCAGCAGGTCAGTAAAAGGTGGGAGTTAACAGATGAAGGAAAGACAGTTGTAGACAAAGGAAGTCATGAATTTCTTGTTTACAGTGCCATTCCAGCAGAAGGAATTGCTCAGTCAGCTATAATGCAAGCAATACCAAATGCCAGGGTGGGGTTCAGCAAGGCAATGTCATCAGGTTGGATAACAGTTACAAAAAATGCTGGAGAGCCAATTGTAGCTAGAAAAGTGGATGACATAAAGGATACGGTTCGGGATCATCTTCAGCTCATCTTGGCCAAGAGTCCTGATGAAGTCACAGATGAACAGAAGCAGGAATATAAGAAGAGAAAACTCCTTCAGGAAGTAGTAACAAAAAGTTTCTTGTTGGGAAAAGGGAAAAATTTTGCTACATCTGTGGAGAAGCCAGAAACTGAGCTAACACAAGAGATGATTGCAAGTGGTTCTTGGAAGGAGAAGAATTTTAAGCCCTACAACTTGGATTCCCTGGGAATTTCCCCAGAGCGTGGACATTTACATACTCTGCTGAAGGTACGTGATCAGTTCCGTCAGATATTTTTGGAGATGGGTTTCTCAGAAATGCCAACCAACAATTTTGTGGAGAGTTCATTCTGGAACTTTGATGCTCTCTTCCAACCGCAACAACACCCAGCACGGGATGCACATGATACATTCTTCATCTCTGAACCCAAGCTTAGCACGAAGTTCCCTTCTGACTACCTAGAACGTGTAAGACGGGTACACAGTGAGGGAGGGTATGGGTCACAGGGTTATGGCTATGAGTGGAAGATTAAAGAAGCCCAGAAGAACCTTTTGAGAACACACACGACAGCTGTCAGTGCCCGGATGTTGTACCAGCTTGCACAGAAGGAATTCCATCCTGCAAAATACTTCAGCATTGATCGTGTCTTCCGAAATGAAACATTGGATGCCACTCATCTAGCAGAGTTTTATCAGGTAGAGGGTTTAATTGTAGATCACAATCTAACATTGGGTGACCTGATAGGGACTCTTTATGAATTCTTCAAGAAATTGGGCATCTCACAACTGAATTTCAAACCAGCTTACAACCCATACACAGAACCAAGCATGGAGATTTTCTGCTACCACACCGGCCTGCACAAGTGGATTGAAGTTGGTAACTCTGGAGTGTTCCGACCTGAAATGCTCCTGCCAATGGGTCTGCCAGAAGATGTTAATGTAATTGCATGGGGGTTGTCCTTAGAACGACCCACTATGATCAAGTATGGTTTGAACAATATCCGTGATCTTGTTGGTCCTAGAGTGAACATACAAATGGTTCATGATAATCCAATCTGTAGACTTGAGAAGTAGAAGTGGAAGCGCATTGTGTTGTTGATATCCCTTGCCATACACTGTCCGTGTGCTGTTCATTGCAACAATACTCCTGCATGTGGCAGGAAATGTGACATTCTACACTCCTGTTATGAAATTACCACTACAGCTTAATCACCTTTGTATTAAATTATTTGCATTTCTATGTATGCTTCTATTTAACTTTTGATTACAGTAAAACGAGTTGCTTATTTTCTGTGTAATTATGTTTTAAGTCGTCATTTTTGCATGACAGGTGCGAACACCCATGATGATCCACTCATCAAACCTTTATACTTTTCAGATTTAAGGTTATTGTCTTCTGGGATATGGTGCTATGTAGCTTCATAGATAGATGCAATACAGAATTGTAATCTTGAGAGCTGTGAGGAATGCAGAAGTCCAAGCCATTAAAGGTGCAGCAGCAGCA
>NW_019772030.1:0-2292 GCF_002891405.2 Cryptotermes secundus | reverse complement strand
GCTGAGGACGTTACTGAGGACACCACACAGTTGCAGAATGCGGTGATTAGTTTTCCGTTTGCAACGGAGCCAGAAAATAGCGTAGCATTCGCCTCTCTTGTTTATTTCCATAACGGACGCATTTTGTGCGCTCGTGTAGACACTGCATTAAGTCTTCTAATACTTCTGGCCACACTGCTGTTCCCTTGGAACTTCACAACTCAAGTGAATTCCCAATTCCTTATTCTCTTACATTCTCTCGGCACGGACCACGCACAGAAAACACCACCCTTGTATTGTTGCGTGGCGCAGAGTAGACAGAAAACACGTTTCACGCGTCAGACAGCGAGTTCATTGATCTGTTACCAGCACTTGGCGTGGGGCGGACGATAAAGGAACTGCCTCCTCTGTTGTGTGTTGAACCGTGTTTACAAAGTTGTTGCCTGGCAACGCGTTGATCAGATCCGTTACAATATCAACCACAGTAATCGTTGACTGAGTAAATAAATGAAACGTTTTGTGAAACAATGTAAGGACCATGCAATATTAATTTTGAGTGAAATAATGTGATGGCACATTCCAAAGCGAAATCCGACAACAATAACTGAACACGGAGGTGGAGTAGTAATAATCCTTTGACGGGGAGCTGATAATCTCGTAAGATGCATAATGCGATTTCTGTGTGTGCCTGTACTGACATGTGCTGATGTAGTTATTTGGAAAAGACGGAGATATATTTCTGTTCACTTTTAATATTATCACCATCATAATTATAGCTCTCTAGTTATAACTGTGGTATGCTATAGATCAAAATAATGCAAGGTTAGGAACGATGTGAGGTGGGACCAGCCGAAACCCCTTTCGTCATTAAAATCGCATGATACAAAAAGACTGATTAAGTCCATCGTGATGAGCCCTTCTTGAGAAGCTAATAGTTGTCCAGATGTCCTAGATATACCGGTATTTTATGGAATATGAAAATAATTTTGTCGAGTTCAGCTATTCTGAGCGAGTTGAATACAGTCCGCAATCTTCAATTCTTCTTCTGTATGATCCATTTAATAACCACATCCACAACCAGGTCTTCCTCATGATCTCCTGGCTTATGATTTTCTTATCAAACTTTGTATGCACTACTCTTGTCTGCTATGCATACTACATGTTCAGCTCATCTCACTTTCTAATAAGATTTGGCGTGAATTACAAATGATGAAGCTCTTCACTATGGCATTTAATCCAGCCTCTTATTTTGCCCTTCTTATATTGAAACACAGTGGCATATTATCCGAATTACCAGTTCAGCGAATCACTGGAACCCAGGAACACGTCTGCCAAACACACATTTTCTATGGACTTTTTTTCAGCTGAAGTGTTTGAAAGTGTTTATTCATGGATACATTTATTCATATTTCATATTTCACCTGCTTTGAAAGTTTTTATTTATAAAAGTACTATAAAATATAACATTATTATAATAATGTTTCTGTGGGTAACAATTTAATTAAATTATCCGAATTTTCGATTATTCCAAAGAACGTTTAACTAATTAATTCGGATAATACTCATTCTGCTGTATCTTTTCACAGCCATGGTCTCAAACACACCATCCTAACAATCAGTCTGGGACAAAGCTTCATGCACATACAAAATCTGTGACACGATTATAGCTCCGTGTACTTTGTAATTTATCTTCTTTGATACTACACGAGAAGACACAGAATCTATATTCAGTGGTAGAGGGTTCCCCGAACTGACTCTTTTCCTAAATATCTACCTAAGGTTCCATTGGTTGCCTTTATGTTGTGATTTTGACGTGCACTGAAGTGGTGGGACCTCAACATACACTCATTTTATTCCGTGTTTATTAGTAGAGCAACCTCCTTATTAGTGTCTAACGAACCCCACTTCTTCGTTTCTCTGTGGTGCTCATGTTTTCGCCTAGTAAATTAAAACGATCAGCAGAGACCAGAAGTTGACAAGTCCCATTCATTTACAATCCTCCAGTTTTATCGAACTTGCCTAACGACGTAATCCAAAGAAAAAGTTTGGAAAGGTACTGCAGTAAAGTTTCCCCCAGTGTTAGAAAATTCTAACAGAAAATGCACTGCACAGATGCAGTATTTACACATATGTTCTTTACTATGACAGATACTAAATATAAATTTTAATTATTGTAGTAAAAATGGGAACAACACATATGAATAAAATAGTGTGCAGCCATCGAAATAAATTGAGTGAATTTGGAAAGAATACCTAATATACAGGGTTTTCCTAAAAGAATGGTGGGATTTCATTGCCATATATCTCCGTCAG
>NW_019772029.1:0-2275 GCF_002891405.2 Cryptotermes secundus | reverse complement strand
GGCGTATTCAGTAACGCAAAACACGTTACAGTATTTATATTGTGTTTGAAATGTTCCCTGCCTAAGAAGAGCAGTTTTAAAGGTATATATCAAGCATTATATTACATATACATAGAAATAAATGAGAAGCATACTAGACACTGACATAATAAAATGTGTTGCAGTGCTCAGCAACACTCAGTAGTACCTGGTGAGCAATAAATGTTGTGTGAATAAGGGTGACTTTCTGACCTTCCCCATCTGTCTAGCTCATAGTGTGGTCTTTGTATGCAACGTTGTGTATAGTGTACACAGATGTCAAATACAGGAAGTTGCTGAACGTAAACTGGCTTGTGTATTATACATAGCTGTGTGCAGAACTAGAAAAAGAAACATAAATCATAAAGTGTTAGCAGTTTCTGAGAGTACTGGAAATGATTAAGAAGATGGATGTTCAACCATGTGATGCTCATAAATGTTCAGGAATAACTAAGCTTACCAATATCAATGCTAAATAATAATATGCCAGAAAAATAGTCATCATCATTGTATAACTACTCAGCAATGCAGAAAAGAGCTGAAACTTTATAAATATGAGAATATTAAATCAAAGACCTTAGGGTGGTTTTGGCAGAAACAGGCATGATGTTCAAGGTCCACTGTTGTGACAGAAGACTGAAGAAGTCTTAAAATTAAAAGTTGAATTCACACCTTTAAATGGATTCCTTGATCGATTCAGAAAATGTGCAGGGCTTAGATACAGAACTATGACGGGAAAATCCAAAAGTGTAATGGGAGACAAGGGTGGTTCCATTACTTCTGAGTGAATACCATTCAAAGGATATACACTTTGCAGATGAGTGTGGGTTGTTTTTTGTCCTACTCTTGGACAAAACATATGCTTTCAAAGATGGAAGAGCAAGAGGAATAAAAATAGAATTACTGTCTTATATGTGCAAATATGGATGGATCTGAAAAGATGCCATTGCTGGTAATTGGAAAGTCAGAGAAGCCAGGGTGCTTCAAGCATGTGAAATCCCTGCCATGTAAATACAGACACAACAGCAGTGCAAAGATAAGTTGTGTGCTATCTGTGGAGCTCCTAACATGTCTGAGTTGAAGAATGTCAGCCACAAACCATAAAATACTGTTGTTTTTAGACCAGTGTGCTCCACCATTTCCTCTAAGAGTCAGTCATCAGAAACCTCTTGGAAAATTTTTACTTCAAATTTGCACTAGCTATATTTTTCAAGAAAAAGTAACATTTCAAAACAAATTATTTGCCTTTAGCCTAGAGAGTAGGAACATATAATGTATATTTGAAGGCCTGTGTATTTAGTGTGTTCTTAGCTATTTAGTCGATGTAAAAATGTGTTTATTCCATTAGTTTTATGCCAGAGATAAAATTAATTTTGTAAACGTTTTGAAGCTTGCGCATTTAAGATGTTTTCTCCTTGAGAAGTTTATGTTTCTTGGTTCTTTGAAAAGTTTCTTAAGAGGGGTTGATATATCATAAAAAGTAAACATTTTTAAGTTTATAGTTTTGGCCACATGGTGCCTAAAATTTAATTTTATATGACTCCTTATTTAGACAGCACCAGAAAGAAAAACAAGGTATAGAAATTCATACTTCTATAAGTATAGTTTGAGAGAGAGGTGTAAGTTTTCAGACTCTGACTCAATATGTCTAAACATGGGCATGAATCAGGTTGTATGTTAGTACAATCTGTTTCACCAGAAAGCAAATTAGATGTGGAAGAACCATTTCATATTTTCAGCAGTATGGGGAAGCAACATTTTGACATTGGGTGTCCACTAATATGAAACAACTTGAGCCAAATACTGTATTAATTTGAATATAAGATGCTCTCAAATTTAAGACACATCCAGTTTTTGAGAGAGGGTTTTAGGAAATAAATTAGAAAGGTCTTCATTCCTCAAATTTAAGACATCTCAATCTTTCAATGGGGAAAAATGTGTAAACTGTGTGTCTTACAAGTCTTATATTCGAAGTAATACAGTATATCCTGAGACAGTTCATAGTGTCAAATATGTGCAGTGTATATGGGCATTTGTTGCATAAGCAGCAAGGTAATGTTAAGAGATCTATTTACTTAACATAAGGCTGTTTATTTGGTACGCCTGTGCAATACTTAAATTTTTGAGATAGATTCAAGAAAGAAATTTCTCAGACACAATTGAATGCTAATTTCTGGAGTGTCTAAATATGGCATAGTGGTATCAGGGCTGTTTCTCTTTATAAATTTTTTGTATGATACAAGTATATTTCTTATTA
>NW_019772028.1:0-2263 GCF_002891405.2 Cryptotermes secundus | reverse complement strand
CCACCCCCTCTCATAATACATACATACACACCCGGGAATTAATTCAAAACGCCACGCTTTTATATCGTGAGCACTAGACTGAGCTCAGTGGCCAGCTTCGAGAATCTAACTTATCCCTAGACTCTGCTTGCTTACCTCGATAGCACGCACAAATACACTTCGCAATGTTGTGAAGAGTGTTCAAGAATGAAATGGCTAATATAAAATACTTTTATACAACGTCTTTCATTGAGGAAGTACGCTAAGTGTATGGCACAGTATAGAGCAACGATTCGCAGCAACGTAACAAAACAACGTTCTACTAGGTCGGTGGTGGACAAGAATGTATCGAAAGCTGCATGTACTAACTGACGAATGCTCGAATACATCGATATACGATTAGATAGAAGCCCAAAGAAGTCTCCGTCCACTGGAACTTCATTGTAGGTCGCCAAAAAGTAGAGCTCACGTTGACACAGAGTTGCTGAAGCTATGACCTTTTCTTGCAGAACTACAGTCGTACATACCATTTTGCTTCCAAGTTGCAAAACGAGAATTCAATACTGCAGGTGTCTCAAGAATCATCATTCTTGGCCTTCTTGGCCCAGAACTTCGGTTTTATTACCGAATCAGCGGCAACAAAAACATACACTGGAGCACAGACAGTCCTCGTGCTTTCCACGAAGCATCTGTGAATGATTCAAAAGGCGAATTTGGTATGCAATCAGTGTGCGTAGGACAACTGGGCTCGCACTTTCCACGAAACAATAAACTGCGACAGCTACGTCAGATTGTCACCCTACTCAGATCAACTTGACTGATTAAGAAAAAAAGTACGGCCATTTTACGCAGGATAATGAAACGGCACGCGCTGTCAACTCTATGGATGCGTAAGATGGGAGTCCTCGGCAATGAGTCGTAAGTCGAGGATTGTGGCCTCCACGATCACCCCGTATAAATCCCTGTGTCTTTCATCTGTGGGAAACATTGAAAGAAAACGTGTTATGTGAGCAATTCGCATTCTTTGGAAGAGCTTCAACGAACCAGTTAGGAGATATAGATATAGCGTACCAGCTAACAATTTGTTCATGTTCGCTCACTTTTATTTAATTATTTCTGAAAAAAATACTGAGCACTAAATGCGCGTTTTATTTATCTGTAAACATTTTGTTTTCAATGTCTTTTTTCTCTTATGAAATATAAAATGCGCGCAGAAACGCAGATAACCAGTTTTCATGTACAGTGTTCGTCATTGTTGTCCAGTATTAACAAAATGTCAGTAAAGCTCCTCAGTATCAAATTTTATGAAAATTCGTTTCTCTAGTTGTTATATACAGAAATACACAACGAAGCTAATAACCACACCTCTGTAACTTTTCAGGCGTCAAAAAGACAAAATTTTGTAGGAACGAGAATAGTGACTTTCACCAAAGAGTTTACACATATTCCGAACACGTCTACTTAGAAACGGTTAAAAATGGCTAGCGTAACCAATTCATTGTAACTGAAAAATAAATTCCATGGAGAAAAGTACTTTTTGAGAAACGAACAGTCGCTCAGTTGGTTAAGAAATACCACCATTTCACGGAATCCGAAAGCTGACAACCGTCTTCACGTGAACCAGCCAGTAAGCTTATAACATAAATGCAGCGTAAATATAACACGGTACGCCGGTACCTACGTTTAGCACTTCTCCTAGCTCCTGTGGTTAACAGCCAACAGTTTTGCGTTAAGGACTTACGGAGGACGATAACCGATTCAAAAGCACGTTCTATAAAGAAAATAAGTTCCAAGGTAAAACGACATGTCCTGGAGAATATGGGGGTCAGAAGGGGCGGGCCGAAGTTGGGAGCTGGAGATAGTGAGAGCGATACGACAATGAGAAGTCTGTGTTGCTTATCGGAGAGTAGATAGCCGCTCACTTCCTGCTGCTGGTGCTGGGAACTTCGGAACCCGATAACGCTCCAGGCTGACTCCAGCACAGGGTGCCCCGTAACGCTGATAACAGCCACGCAATGGAATTGCTGATTCCAGATAACAAACACAGTTACCACGTAACTCCTGATTCCCGGTATAGATAACAGACATACAGTCTGTTCCGCATGCGATGACACTGCAGCAGTTGCCAAACTCGGCGTCTGGTACACGCTGTTAAAGCAGTGTTTCATTCTGAATCTTTACGATAGAACATGCGCATTGCTACTTTTTCGTTCTACTTCTTATCCGACGAGCTGCAAGCAATCCTAAGCATCGAGAGCATAGATATTTTGTCTGATGTCCGAAA
>NW_019772027.1:0-2247 GCF_002891405.2 Cryptotermes secundus | reverse complement strand
TTTTTTTCCCCCTGTGAATGACGACGTGATTGTTGCTCCCTCCAGCTGAGACCCCTGTGCCGGCCGCCCCCCAGAACCCGTGCCAGCCTTCTCCGTGTGGACCCAACGCTGCTTGCCAGGTATCAGGGGACGGGCCATCATGCTCTTGCCTACCCGATTACACGGGCTCTCCGCCCAACTGTCGTCCGGAATGCGTGAGCAATAGCGAATGCGCAAGTCACCTGGCATGCATGAACCTCAAGTGCCGAGACCCATGTCCCGGATCGTGCGGAGCCAATGCAGAATGTCGAGTGGTGAGCCACACGCCCACCTGCGTGTGTGTTGCGGGCTTCACCGGAGACCCGTTCACGCAGTGCGTGGTGCAGCAACGTAAGGGAATTTACTATCTAAGCCAGTGTGCCTGAAATGTGTCCTCTCACTTTGGCGTTTGTTTTCCTGATCGCCCACGACTTGACTTGGTCCCTTTCAGCGGAGCAGCTTCCACAGGAGAGACCGACCCCCTGCGTACCGTCCCCATGCGGACCGAACGCAGTGTGTAGGGAACAGAACGGCGCAGGATCGTGCACCTGCCTTCCCGACTATGTGGGTAACCCGTACGAAGGCTGTCGACCGGAATGTGTGTTGAACACGGACTGCGCACCCAACCGAGCCTGTATACGGAACAGGTGTCAGGATCCTTGTCCGGGCACTTGCGGGCCGAACGCCGACTGCCAGGTGGTGAACCACTTACCATCTTGCACTTGTCGGCCCGGCTACACCGGCGACCCCTTCAGATACTGCACCCTTCAACCACCGGAACGTAAGCACTTGTCAGTCGATAGCAGTTGCAATTTACGATGAGGTTTCTCATTAATTAAACTGAAGGTAGCTCCGCTCATAGCACCCTCCTCACTGCCTGTCGTTTTTCTCTCTGTCGTTACGCAGCTGTGCAAGCAGAGCCCGGGGATCCGTGCAACCCGTCGCCTTGCGGTCCGAACAGCCAATGTAGACAAGTGAACGGACAGGGCGTGTGCTCATGCCTGCCCAATTACATCGGTAGCCCGCCGGGCTGCCGACCCGAGTGTGTGGTGAGCTCGGAGTGTCCTCAGAACAGAGCCTGCCTGAATCAGAAGTGCGTTGACCCGTGTCCCGGGCCTTGCGGACAGAATACCCGCTGCGAGGTGATCAACCACAGTCCGATTTGTAGCTGTCGCCAGGGTTTTACCGGCGATCCCTTCTCCAGATGCTTCACCATCCCACGTAAGCCCTCGCAGCACTATTCTCTTGCTGAGGTGTCAGTGAGTCTGAGTTCCCTGAGCGATGTGTATGTGTGTGTTTATTGGTGCCTCCTGACGGTCGCTTGCCTGTGTTCTTGTAGCTCCACCCCCGCGTCCAGCTGCCCCAGTGGTCGTGGACCCTTGCGTACCGTCTCCGTGCGGACCGAACTCCCAATGCCGAGATATTGGAGGTGCCCCGTCCTGCTCTTGCCTAGCTAATTACATGGGAGTTCCTCCGAACTGCCGGCCCGAATGCAGCATTAACTCCGAATGTCCCAGCAACAGAGCGTGCATGAGGGAGAAGTGTCGCGACCCGTGTCCGGGATCTTGCGGCGCAGGAGCCCAGTGCAGCGTCATCAATCACACGCCAGTGTGCACTTGTCCGGAAGGATATACAGGAGATCCCTTCACCAACTGCTTCCCGAAACCACCGCCACGTAAGCAACATCCCTTTCTTGTGTAGAGTCTGTAGATTCTGTGATGGATTATCGCCTTCGGGCCAGGTAGCCCGCCCAGGGAAATGAACAAGAACACACACGTACTCTTAGTTGCAAATGGCATGACACATACGGAAAGGGACAGAGGGGAAAGCGCTTGACAGATACACCTCAATTTTCCTCTCGTACTAGAGTGCGACGGCATGTACAGCCAAGCTGTCCTTGGGTTTCAGCTGCCGAACCGGTGCAGTCCGACCCATGTAACCCGTCGCCTTGCGGCCCGAACGCCCAGTGTCAGGATGGAACTTGCACTTGCTTGCTGGAATACCAAGGTGACCCGTATTCCGGTTGTCGCCCCGAATGCGTCCTCAGTACAGACTGTCCGAGAAACAGGGCGTGCATCCGAAACAAATGCGCCGACCCCTGCCCGGGCACATGTGGCCAGGGGGCCACGTGCGACGTCGTGAACCACATCCCGATATGCAGCTGCCCACAGGGCACATCTGGAAATCCATTTGTGCAATGCAGACCCGTACCGCGTACGTAAGGCAATG
>NW_019772026.1:0-2254 GCF_002891405.2 Cryptotermes secundus | reverse complement strand
TAGAATCATGGATGTGTAAAATTCAGGTAAAAGGTAAAGCTGTCCATGTGCTTAATTAAGAAATAAGCCATGAAAACATATGGGGAGTGGCTGTATAAATCCATGTATTCTTGACCTTGGCACTAGTTTAAGGTGAGTGGTCAGCTTCATGCCTTGACTGTTTTACCCCTGGGGAGAGAGCCCCTGGTACCCACTGGATAGTAGGCTGGATGGGCCCGAGGACCGGGCTTGATGATGTGGAGAGGAGAGGAGAAAAATCTTCCCACTACTGAGATTCGAACTCCGAGCCCTTTGCCATCCAGCCTGTAGCCAGTAGCTATAATGACTGTGCTATGCCTGCTCATGTGTGTCAAATTCAGTAATAATATTATAGAACATTTCTCTTCATACAGAGCTATACAATTTTATAATGTCTGTAAATAGCAGATGCTTTGTCTTATTGTACTCCTATTCTTTTCCAGTATCTGACAGATACAAAATCTCTGATCAGTAGTAGTTTTGTTATGCCACACCCACAATGATGATCAACAATAACTTCGTTTATGTGTGGGATTAACCTTGAGATGAAATGGGGATACAATTTTTTATAAAGTTGTAACAGTGACAGTCTTTATTTCATCTTTCCGTGATTATTTCCATTCTTTCAGTGTGCACTATATGAGCCACAGAAATGTTGCAACGCAACATCTATATCCATGTTCATGTTCATATGTTCCAGAACATACAAATATGGCATCTGACTGAACAATTGCTGTGAGCACACTGTTTTGTCAGTGTGCAATGACAATGGACAGCCTGAATATGGACCATCTTAGATTAACATTCTGGTTTTTTAAATCGCATAAATCAATAAAATGTTCCAGTGGAGCTAAGAGGTTATTCTCAAAATGCAGATCTAAGCATTTCAAAAGTCTTCATGGTTGTCCTTCCATGTTAGATAGTAGTTTGTGCATATGTTGATAAAATTTTAAAATGCAGTGACAGCTATAAACAGAAGTAGTTGTAAGTGATACAAAGCAGTGGCTTCCCTTAAGCTTGGGGTACAGTCAGAAACTGTTCACAACATAGGTGACTTATTATTCCTATGGATGCTACCTTTCAAGTTTCTAGGCATGCTGTGGATGTACCAGCACTTCCTCCAGTACCAACATATAACTACAGTGAAAGCCCCACTTAATATTTCTTTGTGGAATAGTGGATCAAAACAATAAACTGAGGAAATTCTAAAATTAGGTGATTCATCACTGGAATTAGTGATTTGGGACCACTGAAATTTAACATTATATGAGGGATAATTTTTAACTGAGGAATATTAGGTGGGAGTTCCACTCTATTTCATGACGTAACCACATGATTCTCTCATTCACTTCATAAAAAGGACTGGATCGTCAATTGGAATGGTTATTGAAAACACTTTAATAATCATTGAAAGAATGAGCTCTGATAGGATCCCCCAAAGATTACCAAATATCTACCTAATGGACAATGCTTAGAAAAATCTAAAGGAAGGTGTAAGATTTTGTTCTTTAACACTCATATGTGGCCAATGAGGCATAATACTACGAAGGATGATGATGCTGAAAAGACAGTGTATATGGAGACTTGTTTATGCTGTAAGCTGAGTGATGTGGACTAGCTGACCTTTATTCAGTGTGAAGAAAATACAGTTCTGACAAATTAACATATATGGCTGCAAACAAGAGAAATTGATAACAAGGAAAATAATTAAGCAAAAATTGTGTTATTTCATTTTATTCTAATGCAGAATTCAGTACTGGTGTTTGAGTTTTCACATGTGTAGGCTGTGCTTCTAGAAAATTATTGTATCATTATCGCTAGAAAACATATATATTATCTATGAATTAAGTTTTGATTGTTCTAACCAATCAAAAATACACCCGTTATTCTTTCCATTGCAAGATTGGTGTCAACTAAGGAAGCATTTGCAGTTTCTTTTGTAAAGTAACATTACATGGGGTAATTATTTGTCATAACAACTTCTATTTGTCTAGGTCACCATTATAAAAGGCACTGCTATGAAATTGAGTCTTTTTAGTCAGTAATCATCCTTTCTATCTATCAGGATACATTGAAACATCCATGGAACTGGAAGTAAAAGAGATTTCTGCATTTACAGTGGGTCTGTAGTTTGTCAATCTATTATGAATATGGGGAGAGCTCAAGTAGTCTGTTATTTTTATATATGTTATGTATTTATGTATATTTTTTCTGTAGAAATTATGAAGTAATCTGT
>NW_019772025.1:0-2233 GCF_002891405.2 Cryptotermes secundus | reverse complement strand
GTGCTACAAGCCAGAAGGTTGTGGGTTTAAGTCCCAATGAGGTGGATTTTTTCAAATTACCTAATCTTTACAGCCGCATTATGGCCCTGAGGTTGACTCACCCTCTAACAGAAATGAGTAAAAGGAATCTTCCTGAGGGGTAAAGGGCAGCCAGCGCCTAAGGCTGACAACCTTACCACCATCTGTGAGTCAACTGTTTAGAAGAAGTAGGAGCCTAAACCTCTCATAACATTATGGGCCTCCACAGCCTGTTACAGGGATAACTTCACAATTACTATTTTATCACGAATAAGGCAATGCTATAGCTCAGCAGTTATACACTGGCATCTCACTGCAGAGGCCCAGGTTAAATCCCAAGGTCATCCACATGGGATATGTGTTGGGAAAAGTGGAATGAGACAGGTGTTTCTAAAATCACTGCAGTTTTTCCTTGCCAGTTATGATCCAAATAATGCTCCTTACTCATCTATTTTCAGAAGCTGGTCCAACAGGCCCATTTTAGGCCACAACACCAAAGGACTCAGTCTCACTTAGTTCCCACAACTCAAAAAAGCAACTACTCATATCTAAGAAGTTATACTTGCACTGTGATCATGCCCAAACTTTAGTGACTGTTTTTGCAATCTGATTTCATATTTCAACTACATGTACTATCTTTGTAGTACATGTCATAACAAACTTTTCATTAAACAATACTCATTAAAGAAAATGTACACAGACATGGAAATGCCAATAAACCCATATTTCAGAATATTTGTACTGTATATCTGCAAAAGAATTACATACTGTGAAACAAATAACCTAGGGATTCTGCTACAAACCTGTTAACACCATAGACAGCTCACATGAGTAATTAGAATTGTAGAGCCATCCTCCATTATTGAGGTCCCAGGCATGGAATCTGCCTGGGAAGCCAACTACTCTATCCCGCTGCTCTCGCCAAACCCTGTCATTAGTGATTTAAAAGCAACTATTAAACTGTACACTGAAAGGAAAATATGAATATGGCACCCATGTGAAAATTGTATTTATCTCTTTGTTTAAGAGTGATAATGAGCTAGGATTGTGAAATTTGGTATAGAAATGGATCATAAACATGTCTACAAATTATGTATAAAATAATGTTTGTATGTCAACAATTACATTCATGATAATGATGTGAAACTCTGGAGTGATGTTCAACAAATTTAATTTTGACAGAGTCTGTATATAAGTAACAAATTATTCATAAGAATAAAATTAAACAATGGTAACAGTAATAGATCTGTAAAACTAAAAATCCATCCAACAGGGAAGCTGGCTTTATGATCTCTGTTTGGAACTCCTTGTGTTACTATATTATGCAATTCTGCATGAAAAATTAAAATATGTTTTCCATTGAATTTTCTTAAATATACAACAACTAAGCCCATGGAACCGAATTCTTGATGTTACCCCCATTTAAGTAGTCTCTTCCCCCAAAACACGAGTACATTGATGCAACACCTTGTATGAACTTCTCACACCCCTGTCAAAAAGTATTTCAAATCAAAGTTTTAGACCTGTATGAGAGAGATATTCTATGCTACCTGGCAATCTTTTCTATGATGACCGATTTTTAAGAAAAGTGATAAGTTCAATTACAGTAACATGAAAAGCAGTTGTTATACTGGACTAATACAAATCAAAATGAAATTCAGCCAACAACTTTTAGTCAAGATCTCTAATATCAGATGTCATCAAAATCTGTTTAGTAGTTTTGGACAGGAAACATGTGGACACACAGACATACTCCACTGTGTATTATTTTACACACTTCATGCAAAGAGTGAAAAAATAATCTGGTTATAAATGCATGTAAATGGAGGATAGGTTGCCATTTTGCTGGTATGCACATATATTGGGCATAAAATACACACCTGAAACCAAAAACAATTTCATGATGTCGCAGGTGTGTATCATCATCTACTGAAAGCACAGCTTCAGTTTCAATGGCATCATAAGGGAGAAACCTGTTGTTCAAGCTATTTCGACTTGCTTTCACCACCTTTAAAGAAATAAGCAAGTAACAAAGCTAGATATAAACCTTGGATGTACATATTATATATAAAATAAAATGGCTTCAACTTACTTATTCATTCATTTATTTAATTCATCGCTAGCCAACAGTCTTGATTTTCTGTCATGTTTAAATGAACTGAAAATTATAACACTTAACTCTCGATTATCCGGGATAATGGTGGGGATGGAAATC
>NW_019772024.1:0-2104 GCF_002891405.2 Cryptotermes secundus | reverse complement strand
GTTGTAATTGTATTTGCATTGTATTCATTGTGTGTAGTGTGTTCTATTGTCTGTGTAGTTTTGTGTACTGTGTTTTGTTTGAATATGGTGTGTTATTTTGTGTGATGTTTGTTATTTGTGTGTTTTATCTTATTGTGGCACCACTGCCACCGGCTAAAAACAAATTTGCAGTTTAAATAAATAGTAATAATAAGATTGGTAGTCCTGTATCATTCTTGAAACTTAATTCTAATGAAGTCAAAGCCAGTAATATTATGTGCATCTCCTTTGTTTTCTGCAGTATGTGCATGATGGCAGAATATTTTCGTTCAAGCTGGAAAAGTCAGAGAAGACAAAGAGAGTCAGACAACGTGGAAGGCTCCAGAATAACAATGAGGAAACGAGAAAATCGGAGGCGGAAGGAAGGACAAGAGAAAAAATAAAGAATGCAGAGTATGAAGGAGGCATGCCAAGCTGCATAGCTGAAACTAAAACACGCGGAAAATGGAGAAACAAATTACCTACCCTTTCATTCACTCACCCTTTCAAATCACAACAGTTGCCAAAGACAGAGGGTAGGCTTCCTACAGCTTGCCACTAAACAATGTCACCTCTCGCTTCTATCCTCATATCAGACGAGGAGTTGGATTCCAAAACCCTTCACCTTGTTTATTCAAGACGTCAACCGCAATCAAGAAGTGCATGCCTCCCATCACTCAAGGGCGTTTATATCTTTATAACCAAGCGGTAGCCGTATGGACCATCGGCTTTAAGTTCAAAAGTTTGTCGTTTTGTATACACGACTATATGTATTTTGGTGGGCTGTCAGAATAAATGCTCTTTTTGACATAAACTTCAGCAACCGCCTAACGTTCGCAAGAGAAGTGGCTCAGGGAAAGGATACCTGCAAAAGCATAGGAATATAAGGGTTTTAACAAATTATGAGATTAGCATTACTGAATTTCTATAATCTTATGTTAAACACAGCAGGATGGAGGATCTCAAGTGTACTTATAAATACCTCTAGACTATGATACATTTCCATTACGTACTTGAGAACGGCAGTAACAAAATTGCGTTCATGAAGAAATTAATAAGAGCTTATATTCAGAGAACCCTTCTTACCTCTCTGTACAAAAGCCTTTTGCCTTAACGTATCGTAACTGAAGACGTAAGGATACGAGGTACTAACCTGTATGATTTTAGCTCTTATTTTATATGGGCCCGAAACTTGGTCTCTCACACAAAGGGGGTAACTGGGGTTGAGAGTGCATGAGGAGAGGCGCTGAGGAGAATACACGGGCCTATAAGAGAGAAACTAAAAGAAGGATGGAGAAAATTAGTTCCTAGGCTCTTCACCAAATTTTATTTCGGTAATAAAACCAAGGACGTTGGGATATGTAGCACTCACGGGAGAGATAAGACATTCATACAACAATGTAGTTTGACACAGCATGGAAATAGAAAGCGCAGACGAGAGAATACAGTGATTCAGAAGGATGCAGTGTGTGAGTGTGTAGACTGGATTGATCTGGCTTAGGGTAGGGTCCAGATGCTGGATATTGTAAATACGGTAATTATCTTTGGGGCTCCTCAAAAGCGCTAGTAAATTCTTGAGCAGTTGAGCGACTATCACCATCTTCACTATCAACCATGGAGCTGATTATTCTACTGTCTTTTAGTAAGTGCGCTGTTTTAACATGTCTCATGCCGCAGACCAAATCTGCAGGTTTGTGAAGGTACATATTGTACTTCGTAATTTGGGGGCTTTTAGAGAAGCGCTCTGTTGTGGGGGGTTGGGGGTAATCTACCAAGCACATTTAGCAACACATATCGCTTGGTGGTCCACACAAAGCCTAGCGGGCATGCTCATTTATTCAACAATGCATTGTTATGATGGGGATGTGAAGAAATGCAGAGCAGCTTTGGCATCAATATTAATCAGAGTTTATACGTAAATCTCTGCATAAATAGGTAGCAACTGAACGAATGAAAGTGTACCACAAGTTTAACTTACTCCGTGACGCCGAGTCCTTCTTGAGAACCCACCAGTTTCGCTGTTACTTAAGAATATCCTAAAATTTTATGGAACCCGAAGGTTCATTACCGTGTTCACTACAGCCTC
>NW_019772023.1:0-2046 GCF_002891405.2 Cryptotermes secundus | reverse complement strand
CGCACGAGAATCCCCCCCCCCTCCTATGAAGCACGTGTTTTAATAAGGGTAGAGGGCAAAATAAATTTTCTGTTTCAGTACCATGAAGTAAGTGGATTGTTCCCTAAGCGTAACCCGAATTACATACGTCCTTAAGTTTAAATGTGAGAAATATTAATACTTGGCTTGATTATAAATCCCACTTTTCACCATACGGCACAGAAGCTCCACATACTGCGCCTTTATATAGTGAAACAAGGATTTTAATGTGTTTGAAGGTTAAGAATGAATGTAACTAATATAAAACGTGGATAGTCACTGTGTCACTTCTGCACTGAGGGGCACGGTAATGACTTCGTAATGTTACATGTTGTGTGATACAAACAAATCACAACCAGTGCCCTGAACAATAATTGCATTGTTGATACCTCTGCTGAATTAGAGTACAGTATTGGCATTCTGAAGGCGATTTTTGTTGCCTCGTATGAAGACTTCCCATTCTTGTTAGACGTGGTTGCAAGTAATTTTTAATATTTTTACTTACATGTTTCTGTTGTAAACTTAATGACAGAATTTATAACCGTATCAAAATTGAGTTGAAGTTGGTATAACAGAAATTAATCATTTTCACTGTTGCACGCCTTCTGTTTCAGTGAAGTCTTCCACATTTACAGTGCAAACACCCTACGTATGCTGTAGTTCATAACTTTCTGTGTATTGTAAAGCAAGATTTGAAAGGAACCATCCATACCAGAATACATAGTTTCCATTTGTGTCCTTTGCGCCTTTGTATTATGAATGCTTCTTGCTGCTACAGCAACGGTTTGCGCCGTTACCATGTATGTTTACTTAGACAATGCATTGAATGCAAAATTTGTAGACATGCATATGATCTGTCTGCGTATCACATTACACATGCCTAGCTCCAGTGGTTCGTTCATTTTTGTAATAAAATCGAAACCCAAAGACAGACTTCACGCAGCGGCCATCTTGGTATCTTACACTGAAAAGGAACCTTATCAAAGTTACCGTACATAATTGACCCTTGGTATGTCTGAATTCAATGTATCTACAAGATCTTAGTAAGAATCCACATATTTTGATCATTTGAACTTGTGTTTCGACTTTCTCACAACCCTTTCTGATATAATATACCTGTAGAAGAAAAGCTTAAAATTTGAATCTAGGCATGCCTTGCTTTTAAAGTGATATTGGTATGAAGACTAAAGACGGGGCTTCAACGGTTGAAAGAGATTGTGACAAGTGTTCAGTGATTGCGTAGCTTCAAGACTGAAGACATCATAGATAGAGGACCGTATTTGATCTTATAGAAATCACCGTAGTATTTAGAGGCTGTGACTTGTCAGCAAGCAGTAAATTTTACAGATGAGTAAACCTCTCGTGTTCTGTATGTACATATCTGTTACGTTGCACGTGATTCTGAATAAGTGCAAAGTGACTGCCGGCCAGACGGACGAAAACTTCCGGTGTAAAATTATCTTGAGCGGGTTACACATCTAACGCTGTGAGAAGGATGGCCAGTCAATCCGTTATAAAGCAAAGTGAACAACCTATTTTATGTACGTTTTGAGTGTGTTAACAGGGTACAGTAGAGACATATTTGAACCAGGGAAAGGAAGACAGAGAGTGTAATAAGAGGACAGACATTTCTTAATACTGAGACAGTTGCGTATAAGTAAACCATAGATAGGAGCGATTTGCCTCCATAATTCCCCTGTTTCCGTGGTGCATTTGCCAGTTATTCTGTCGTTCATTGAGAGATGCTGCTACTACATACGAGTATATGTAGTAGATGAATCGTTCTAGACGTTTATTCTTTGTGTTTTAATTCAGTATTGCTTTAAAACTTTTAATTTCGTTGTTCTCCTTGTTTCATATTAGTAGATACCCTATCTTTGTGACTTGTAGGAAAGCAGATATATGGCATCTTAGGCTTATCTTAATTTAATATCTTGCAGCCTTGTGCATTTGGCGTAATGAAAATCGTAATAATCTATCTTGATAGTATGTAAGATTTGAGGCTTTCACGGCGGTGACTATGAAGAA
>NW_019772022.1:0-2232 GCF_002891405.2 Cryptotermes secundus | reverse complement strand
TATATATGTACATGTCTGAATTAATGTTATTGAGATATTTTTGAATATTTAATTACTTTCTGGAAGTCTTTGCCAGAGGCTTATATGCCGACATTGCCATCTTCGTCTGCAGTCACTCAGTTGCAGTTAGGTGGTGAGGTGTCATAGACTTCTGTCTGTTCCAGTATTGGAAAAAATAATAAGTTCATTGAAGGTAAAAGTGTGGAGAACTTCGTGTATTTCCTTTAGACACTGTTCACGTGATGAGTGATTACAGATATAGTGACAGGTTGGCTGGAACACATTCATCTTTTAGTTTGTTGACCATTAGTATTCAGAATATTTATTGTATGAACAAGTCTTTACAATTGACTTCATGTATTGGTTGGGTGTGCATTGAATCCAGGTTTACAGTACTACTGAAAGGCTTGATTGTAATTTTATCACAATTAAGAAATATTCATTGTATGTAAAATTTCATTTTGGTTTACAAGGTATTAATTGGCCTGAGTCACTGTTTGGAAGTTGGTGTTCTAATGTGGTTTAAAACATGATGAGTAAATCATCACATGGTGCTACTGTATTGAAATTTATTATTTTAATTTTTTAAAATTAAATGTTGATTAAGATCTTTGAAGTTGAAGAAACTGAAATAAAGTCAACTTCCATATCATGCACACATATTCATATATACAAGTATTTCATTATTACATGACATACCTTGAAAAATGGATTCTGAACATAAAAATAAGTGAACAGTCTTCTATGAATATGTACCCAGAGGACCTTCCTTAAAAAGTTACCCCTATTCTGATTTCAGCTTTGATGGTCACAATTTAAATACTTCTGAAGATAAAGGGTTATATGTAAGAAGAAAACAGAGTTATTAATAACCCCTTTCTTTATACTTTCTTAGAAGCATTGCTTGAAATGGCCTTCATGTTTCATGAATATGCAATTCAACACTGCATGAGAAAGAAGCTTGCAAGTATTGGTAGATTTTGGCTGTATCTTGCATTTCACTTGCATTTGTTGAATGTGATGCCACAGTTCCTCTATAGTATTGACCATTGGCATAGACTGTGATTTCCAAATATCCCAGCATAAAAAGAAAATTGAGAGGACTGAAGTTAGGTGAACTTGCAGGCCAGGAAGCTAAAGCTTCATACCCATGACTGATCAGCATTCAGGATAATTTTTTGACAGCTATTGGCTCACTTCACAAATGTAATCTGGTGGAGCATTGTTGTGTAGAAATCACATATTGAGATGGATATTGTAGGACACATCTTTCAATAGGTTTTTAAAGTCTGTAAGAAGAAAATTAGGCAATTGCAGCCATTAACTCCTGACTTTAAAATATGCGGATGCATGAGGCATCAAATGGATCTTTACAATCACCATGCAACAAAAACAAAATGCCCCCAAAAACCTTTATTTTTAAGAATGTAGTGGCAGGACTGACATTTTCTAATGGTTGTAACTTCTTGAGAAAGGCCCTTAGAGTGCATATTCACATAAACTTTTTTACATGCTTGATGCCCAGAATGAGACATTCTGTGTATATGACATTTCAGACCATACTCTCTTTCCATTTCTCTTTACCCTGCAGCATATTTAGTTTTGGTTTCGATTCTCACATAGGCTTTGTTAAACAAATAATGTTATCTGGAGGGCATTGTCTTAGCTTCCGGGCACAGTTTTGGAAATAAATATCAGAAGAATGTAGCACTGTGTAGCCATGCTGTTACATTGGCATATCCTGGATTCAGTCTGCCCTTGGCCTGTTAGCTGTGAATAGTCTGTTATATGTGCGGTGTAGGCATTGCCTCACTGCTGCTGTTCCCAGAGGATGACTCAGCAGAGTCCAGCCAGCAAGAAGATGACGAGTCTGAGGCAGGCGAGACTGACGAGCAGGACACAGAGGAATTTGCCCTTGCAGATGAACAATTAGAACGCAGGAGGTAAGTACAGATACATTTAAATGTTAAATACGCGTATATGTCATATTTATTGATCTGAGATTTATAGAATAATTTTTATCCCCCCCCCTCCAGCCAACTACATAAGTTTCTTATAAATCATTTTCTTGTATATTATACATTTAAAAAATACAAACTTAAAATGAAAATGTGCTACCTTGATGCATATTTGTTACTGATATAATTAAATCGTTGCTCTCCATATATTTACAAAAAATATCATTTTTTAGTGTTGCCAGCTCGCTTTTGTTTCTCCATAATAATAAATATG
>NW_019772021.1:0-2214 GCF_002891405.2 Cryptotermes secundus | reverse complement strand
CTCCTAATTATTATGGCTGATGGTGTCGAACGCTTTCGTTCGTCCGCTCTTTGTAGAATTCCATACCCTCATCGAAATTTGGGGGCATTATGATGCTCTGATCATCCAGCCAAGGAGTCTGTTTGAAAAGGATGTTCTTTAATTACCTACAAACACGCAGATGCGTAGAGCCGAATTATATTTGAAGGTTGTTAATGAATTGTCGGTAGATAATCGTTTAGAAAAGATGGCGCTGGAATATTTGAGGTTTCTGTCCAGGCATTTCCCTGAAAATCCTTGAAACCAACAAGAATAGACCCAAACTTTAATTTCAATGTAAAATAAGGAACTTTATAACCAATAGGAAGGGTCTTAGAAGCTAGGCTTGAATTACAAATACGAATTTCATCCCTAGACAATATATTCTTTTGATGGAGGAGAGACAGTAAGAGATCACATTTAAGGACTCGTAATGCAGTTAGTGTAAAATATGTGAATCACAAAAGATGGCAGCAGCACATGACGAAACGCGAAACATAGTCGAGTTATTGTAGGCGACTAGAACACAGTAAATGTGTTAAATCGAGACTCCACGGAAATGAAGAGACTTGAGCGTGATCTTATGTAGGACTTCCTTATGAAACTATATAAAATGTTAATTTTGACTCACCATTTTACGGGTTATGAACTGCTAATTATTCCAGTCTCCTCCCAGAAACCATTTCCGCCAGTCACTTGTGTAAATTTCTTTTTACGGTTTGTTTATGATCACTGTCTTTCACTTCTTCCATTCAAGTGTTTAGTGACGGCCATCGCATTGTCGAAACATGCCTTTATCCCTCCAACACTGTTCTGTACCTTCAGATCACACCTCTCAAAATCGTGCATGATTTTCGGCCAAGGCTGCCTCGTCATAGGAAGGAAAGAATAATTGTATGAGATACAGTATCGAATTTGTTTTCATTAGGCCTTTGTAATTGAATTTAGCTGTTTCAGTTGTTTACATATTTTCAAATTTAGAACGAACCATTTAACCTCGCAAAGTGGCTAAGAGACCAAACAATAATGTTGTGATCCGTATCACGTATATGATGTTCAAGCGATAACTCTTACAAATCATGAAATTATTCTGAAATTTTCCGAGAGTCTCTCAAAAATAGCCTACTGTTCTATAACTGCCGACTTTTCCATTTTTGTTTCCCTTTAGCGACCAAAGTGATGTTTTGATATTTGATATTCAAATGATAATTCTTAGACAGTATGAAATGATCGTGACATTTTTCGAGGATCTGTTAGAACTAGCCTGCTGTTTTACAACTGCCAGCTTTTCCATTTTTTGTTTTTCTTTTTCCTTAGCGATCAAAACAGTTTGCGTTAAGTGTTACAGTTTTTTTGGCTCACTATATGAATCAGTTACAAGGACTGGACTATCGGAATTCTATTCCTTGCAGTGAGTGTCTCATCGAGATTGGCTCTCGGGTCGACTCTGCCGTCTGTCCCATTGATACCGGCTTCATTTTCCTCGGAAGTAAATTTGTTGGAATGTGAAGTTGACCGCTACGCTTTCATCTGCAGCAGTTCTAAATAATCGGTTCGGGCAGCGGGAGCTGTAGTATGCACTCAGAATGTAAGCAGTTGACCTACGTTCCGTGGGTCACCGCTTGGTCCAGCGAGGAAGCGTAGAGAACGTCATAACCTCAATTCAGAAAACATCATGCAGATTCATGAATATGTGCAGTGTATGTAATCACACAGTTTTACAGCTCTTTGTTACATAATTAATTATGCATACACTTACATCAATACGCATATCACCATTACAAAATGAATATAATGTGACGAATACGACCATTGCTAGGCAACGACTCAGTAAACACATTCCCCCAACACACGAGCACGCAACAGTAGGACGTCTAATGCTAGGCAGCAGCGCGGTAAACAGTATTGTTAACAATAAAGGCTGTGTTTTCCGTTGGGTCCTTGCAAAGTGGTTATAAGAGAGGTGAATTCCGAAACTGGCAGTTGTTGTAGGAGTACAGAGCAGTAGTCGGAAGAGAATTGAATCGAGTCTTCGGAATTGGCAGCTGCAGGAAATGGCAAGAAGGCTCATAGTTATATGAAGTGACAGTTCTTCTGATATAGCCGTTGCTAGGAAACGTATAGCGTGTCCTAGTCATTTGTGACGTGGGTAGATTAGCGATGGCGCTATAACTGATTGTGATTAAGAGAAATTGT
>NW_019772020.1:0-2210 GCF_002891405.2 Cryptotermes secundus | reverse complement strand
TTTTTTTTTCCCCCCAAGTTTCACGGTTGCGTGTGTGAGAAATGTTGTAATCGTGATAAAATATATTTTTAGATTGTGACTTGAGTTGCACATTTCGATCTCATGTTTACGTAAAGAAAATGGTTTTTGTTACGCCGTCTGATTAGGTGTATGCATGGTTGTGCGCCTCGCTAACGCCCGAACGGTTGGACGGACTTTATTCATGTTCAGTATTCAAGGGTTTATTCATCCTAGGTCTATGGCCGATGAATCTGAATATTCCAGTTTCAAAATTATGGGCCCCAAGACAAAATGGCGATTTTCTCGAAAATAGCTTCAACGATTGTGATTAATTTTCGGTCATTTATGGGGACCGTCTTCCTAAATAAAACTACATTGGTGGCACCTTCCGGAAAATAACAGTGCCCTAAGTAAGGGGCCAAACGCGAAATGTCAGTTGTCTCGAAACTGACTTTACTAATCAGGCTTATTTCTTCGTTCCTCTGCATTTAGAAACCGACAGTGGTCTACCGTGCAACAGTCACGTTTCTAAGGCAACGCAGTGACGGTAAAACGCGTTTGTGAAAGTATGTGCAATGTTTTGACGCCGATTTTTCTTTCTTTTGATGAACCGATCCGGGGTAAATTGAAAATTCGATTCGGGGATAAGGAAACAGCCTTAATGATACTCCAGTCGTGTCGTGATGACGTCATTGTGATCATGTAGCTGGATGAGCTTGTGCTCGTCACTCAAGGAAGCAAAGGACTGTCCTCCCTCACTATCTGGACATCGACCCATTGTTGGCCAGAAAATGAGTCACGTGTCTCGTCAATTGTTCCCGCTTGGCAGATGTCGTTGGGGTTCCGTATCTCTCTTAATGAAGCTGACCAATGTACTCTAGCGTTCGATGGGGGAGTGGCCAGTCATTATATATAAAACCTGTCGTTCAGTCGTTTATTCCTGTTTGGTTTCCATTTTATTGTCGTTTATGTCTGCTGCTGTTTTGTTGCTGTTCACCATCTTTTCATGCCTCGCTGATTGTCTTAAAGGGGCGATTTGAGTGACATTACATTTAGAATGTATGGCGATAATGAAGATTGTACAAAATGTTTCGCAAGCGGCATCAACTCGAATCCAAATGGCTATAAGAAATGTTTGATGGTTACGCGAATTATAACAGACGTAATGTGGTTTTTAACCCGATTTCAATTTTCATTTCATAAAGGCAGCGAGATCTCAAAGCCTTTGAAATTGAGTAGCAGGTCGGAAACGTCACTTAGCTGCAATTAATAGCTGAGGAGCAGTATCGAAACTTCCGTTAAGGAAGGTCTCTGTTTGAAAACATCGACGTTTATCGTCGGAAAACACCAAACTTTATGCCTTCATGGAGATTTCATTGACATACAAAATTTAAATATTCAGAACCACGTCAAAACTAGTTTTGATGTATGGATATGAAATGTGGCCCATGACTGAAAATAGTAAAACTATGTTAGATTGATGAAGGTGTATGAACCAGTAACTGATAAAGGGATTTTCAGAATTAGAGCTAACCAGGAACCGAAAGAGTTATATAAAACCCCAGATCTAATAGCAGATATTAAAAGATGAAGGTTAGAGTGGTTGTAGCATGTGATTAAAATGTATCAAATTAGGGTAGCCTAAAACGAAACTTGGAAGTAAGCCAGAAAGTAAGGGAAAAGCGGTAAAGCCGAAATTGAGATGGCTGGAAGGTGTAGAGAATAACTTACGACAGCGTAAAGAGAAGAGTTTGAGGCAAATAATGTACAGTAATGGATATCCGTGGTAAAGAAGACCATGATTTTTAGATCACCGTAGAGCGAAGAATTAAGTAATTGGATTTCTTTGGAGCACGTCATCACGTTTCAGCGTCTACAGACGTGCACCGGGTTCATTTCCAAGGGGTTCCAAAGACGAAAGTTTGCAGAATTCGTATCCCACCAATTTAATGCATCAGGCAATTATTACGTTGCATCATGCCGGTAAATATGCAAGAGAACTTTGACAGTAAGACTATCATAGCAAGTATCATAACATTAGTCAACAAGTATACCGCAATCTGTATAGCTACGGCCTGGACAATCGGGGTTGAATTCCCGGTAGGGCTAAGATTTTTCTCTCCGCAGCGTCCAGGCCGGCCTGGGAGTCAACCCTGCCTCCTATCCAGTGGGTACCGGGTGTCTGAATTTTGTCAGAATCCATCCTGCGG
>NW_019772019.1:0-2201 GCF_002891405.2 Cryptotermes secundus | reverse complement strand
AAATTCGTTCGACATAATAATATTTCAAATAAAAACAAAGTTGTTACTAATTTGTCTGCTGAAGTACTGCTATGTAAACAGCTTTCACGAGGGGTTATCTGAACCGTAAATCCAAATTTGCGGAGGTAATTTGAAGGACACTTTATGTTTATTGTTACCTATATGTAATTTGTTTAAATTTGTCAAATCATAAAATAATCTGACCGTATAGAAATATCTGAATGAACTTGGTGTTGCAATAAAAACAGCTTGTTACAGTGTCCAATCAGCTTTTATGATATTCATAAAAATGCAAGGAGACACATACTCGTACTTAGACATAATGGCTTCCTTATTGATAAAGAAAGCAGAAACCACAAGTAATACACAGACAATTAAACAATGACCAAGAGAAGACCAATAATTATAATTATAAACTGCGAAAAATGAGTTTCTCTTTCATTTCTCTCGAGCTCTTTATAATGTCCCTTATAATAATTTACTTTCCACTTATCCGTGGCAGAATTTCCTAAGGGTCGCAATGCTTCCTTCGCATGCAAATGAAAACATAACCTTCATCTAGCCTTCAGCAACAGCAATTAAGTTACCATCGATCACTGTCATATTCAGGTCTAAAAGTTGAAGTTGGCGGGATAAAAAAAACGTAAACCGAAGACAGACTTCATTTTCACCTACTTAATTCATTAGGCCGGCGATATGGCTTGATTATATCCTCTATACAACACGTCGCGAAGTGAAGTGAACTTGCGTGTTCCTCAACTAGGAAACGTCTTTCACTGAACCACACCGCGGGAGATCGCTTCTGGAGCACGTAACAGTATTGGGTGTGAACAGTGGAAAGTGTAACTCTTTCAGACCCAAATGATTGGGAAGTTTCCTCTTCTTTTTCTTTCTGTTTCTCCTCTATCCATTCTTCTATTCATGTCCTCCCTTTCCTCATTTTCTCCTCTTCTTTCTACGTCTCCTTTTTATCTTATTCTTCTTCCCTCATCATCCTCCGCTTTTACAATTTTATTTTCCTGTACTTTTTCTTTTTACTCTATCTCCTCCTCCTATCCTCCCTTCAACCCAACTCTCCCCTCATTCTCGTCGATGTCGTGACGCGCACAGTGGTGCATGCTGGGCCTAATCTTCCGATTCAGAAATTAGCTTCGTGACAAGTCATGTTATTTATTCGTTCATTTCTATTGGGAGGCTTCATCTTCATTAAACTTGCCTTGTTTCAGTGCGATGAGAACAACAGTCGGTACTAACAGAGAGTAACAGGAAATGGGAGAATTTACGCAGTGAGGAGCTGCACAATTTGTTACTCTTCACGAAATGTTATTAGTATGAGCAAATGGAGGATGAGCTTGGTGGGACAAGTTGCGCATGAGAAGTGTATACAAAATTGTAGTTGGAATGTGTGAAGCGAAAAGACCTCTTCAGAGAACTGGGTGTATATGGGAGGAGGGATATGCTTTGAGAAGCTCGTTGCGCGAATGCTTTTATATTCAACGAATTCGACCACTCTGCTTCAATAAAAGTTCCTCTTTGCACAATAGAATCGCTGTCTTTTCTATGGCCGCTACCAGACGTTCCAACATTCGTTCCATTTTTGTAGGCTGATGATAAAACCAACCACTGCAGTCTCCAATCCAACCGCTTCTGACACTAGCCATCACGTATTTGAGTGTACTACCGACGGGATTTGGATTGGTCACTGGATTTATTGAAAGCTTACACACAAGCCGTAGCTATAGTGCTATCGCTAATTCAAACACTGCGATAAACTACAGCGCGCGTTAAGTCTTTTCAGTCTGCTGTGCCTTCAGCAGTCGTTGTCTAGTAACGGCTTCCAACTTCATAGTTTCCTCAACTTCTGTGTTCACGTCGTTGCTCGCTGGCTAAGCCTACTCACAACTGACTAATTGTTCCAGTTGTCCTGCTTCTAACATCTCGGTAAGGATCGCGTAGAAAACATCGTTCTTCTGTTGTAGTTCAATTGTTGTTTATTAAGAATCTGTTACCTAGCAACGGACGTTCTTTCGTTGTTTGTTTCGCGGTAGTTACCTATCCACGGGTCTCTACATGCTACACATTAAACTGGATCTTAATTAAATATAAGGGGTTGGAGTAGGCTGATCGGGCTTAGGATAGGCACCAGGGTTCTTGTTAGAACCGAAATGAACCTGCGAGTCCAACAGAAGATGATCAGCTGA
>NW_019772018.1:0-2160 GCF_002891405.2 Cryptotermes secundus | reverse complement strand
GGAAATAAGTCGGCCAACACATGACCCACATGACTTAGGCCTACTATTTTGTTATCCAATGGCGCCACGAGACATGCCGATTGAGGATGTAGTGACGGCTGCTACCAATAGGTGACAGTCATATGACGATTCCCAACATCGGCAAGAAGTGAGGAGCTTCCGGTGTTTCAAACGTGTTGCGGGTATTGCCGTGTTTAGGCTCAAGGGAAGTAAGGTTATGGTTAAGGGCCTGGCATTATGAGCATTATGAGGGACCTCTTAATATGTCAGAAGCTGCTTTCGTTTAAATAACCTTTCATATAAAATCCACCACCAAAATGTTGAACCCTGAGCATCGACGTTGAATCCCGTCAACTTCCCTGCATGGAATCCTTGCAACCTGCTTCTGCTTTGGCTTACTCTTCGACCCTGAAGATGGAGGCGATATGTTCTTAAGAAACGTCTGCTCTCTCCAAATTACGCGTCGTTACAACCCAGAAGACCTTACTTCTCAAACCTGAGAATGTTTTGATGAAATTTAACTCAGAGCTAAAGAAAATGTGCCTCGTATGGACTGTAGGAGTGTGTGAGTTAAAGGAAAGAGTGGAAGAGAAATCAGTCACGGCGATGCACTCAGTGCTGATTAAAGACTTTCCCCTAGAGACATATTCCCAGATGATATTAATATCAGCCTCCTGGACATGAAGAACCTTCCTTACACCAAGGAACTTAAGGATATTTATGCCGCCAGAATTTGTATTAGGTTACCTCCCAAGGTAAGTCTCAGTTGGCTTTATTTTTTTTTAGTTTAATGGTAACAAACCGCTTGAGGGAAAGACCGCTGTTGCAGTGGATGTAAATGATGCAAGGAAATCTCTCAGCATTAAGGATTATATTCTTAGAAAATAATTTTCATAGCTTATCATCCATGACTTTGGTCCTTTACAATCATGAGAGAATATATTTTAAATTTTATGTCATGTGTGAAGAGAAGCGACCGTGTAAGTTACATTGCTACTTCAATTTTATAGGTATTGTTCTCTGTAATGTTGCGTTCCTTTATGTTGCAAGTCATCAATTTCATATATGCTAAGTAAATAATTATTTACTTAGCATATATGAAATTGATGACTTGCAACATAAAGGAACGCAACATTACAGAGAACAATACCTATAAAATTGAAGTAGCAATGTAACTTACACGGTCGCTTCTCTTCACACATGACATAAAATTTAAAATATATTCTCTCATGATTGTAAAGGACCAAAGTCATGGATGATAAGCTATGAAAATTATTTTCTAAGAATATAATCCTTAATGCTGAGAGATTTCCTTGCATCATTTACATCCACTGCAACAGCGGTCTTTCCCTCAAGCGGTTTGTTACCATTAAACTAAAAAAAAATAAAGCCAACTGAGACTTACCTTGGGAGGTAACCTAATACAAATTCTGGCGGCATAAATATCCTTAAGTTCCTTGGTGTAAGGAAGGTTCTTCATGTCCAGGAGGCTGATATTAATATCATCTGGGAATATGTCTCTAGGGGAAAGTCTTTAATCAGCACTGAGTGCATCGCCGTGACTGATTTCTCTTCCACTCTTTCCTTTAACTCACACACTCCTACAGTCCATACGAGGCACATTTTCTTTAGCTCTGAGTTAAATTTCATCAAAACATTCTCAGGTTTGAGAAGTAAGGTCTTCTGGGTTGTAACGACGCGTAATTTGGAGAGAGCAGACGTTTCTTAAGAACATATCGCCTCCATCTTCAGGGTCGAAGAGTAAGCCAAAGCAGAAGCAGGTTGCAAGGATTCCATGCAGGGAAGTTGACGGGATTCAACGTCGATGCTCAGGGTTCAACATTTTGGTGGTGGATTTTATATGAAAGGTTATTTAAACGAAAGCAGCTTCTGACATATTAAGAGGTCCCTCATAATGCTCATAATGCCAGGCCCTTAACCATAACCTTACTTCCCTTGAGCCTAAACACGGCAATACCCGCAACACGTTTGAAACACCGGAAGCTCCTCACTTCTTGCCGATGTTGGGAATCGTCATATGACTGTCACCTATTGGTAGCAGCCGTCACTACATCCTCAATCGGCATGTCTCGTGGCGCCATTGGATAACAAAATAGTAGGCCTAAGTCATGTGGGTCATGTGTTGGCCGACTTATTTCC
>NW_019772017.1:0-2161 GCF_002891405.2 Cryptotermes secundus | reverse complement strand
TGAAGTTATTTGTCGCGACATACCCCCGATACGTGACAATATCAAAAGCATAATCTGAGTATTTTCACGGATACTTTATCTTTCGTGTTATTTTATTGTCTATTGTATTAGTTAAGGCTTAAATAATATACAGTTCTACCAAAGATAAAATGTAGTGGTTGTGTTGGTGTTCAAGTCCCAGTAGGATCAAGAATTTTCTGCTCTCAACGTCGTCCAGACTGGTTCTGAGGTCCATCCAATTGGCACCTAGGATCCTTTTCCCGGCGGTAAAGCGGCCGGGGCGTAAAACTGACCACTCACATCCAACTAGTGGTGAGGTCAAGAAAATATATATATGTACGTGTATACATTCATTTTCCCATACACCTTCATTCTGTATTGTGTACTGCTTCATTTGTTAAGCACAGGGACTACTTAAAGTGTTGGTACTTGATGAAATACCGTAAGCTGTCCCAGGCGGTAAGGCTATTAATTTTCAGCCCAGGAAGTCTCGAACTGACCATTCTGACTTTGGTTTCTGTTGGTCTTTCTCAGTCCCTCCAGGCAAATGCAAAGGTAGTAACTTAAATAAGGCCACGATTGATACTCGTACTCTCTGCGTCCTTTCATTCGCTGTTCATTATCATCCACTCATTCGCCAGTACAGAGTCTGAATTACTGACAGTATCGCTAAATAGGCCACAAACAAACAAACTGCCAATGGTTTAGACAAGTCTTTGACTTGCTGGAATGGATTAAAAGATCATAATAGAGCCAAACTAGACTGCAAATCTCTTAATAAATAATAATACGTACAATTCCACCGTCAACGCAACTGCTATATATTAACTAACGTTCCAACACATTTTTCGACCCTTATAGTGCCATCGTCAGGTGTTGTCATTTACACATTTTCATTATTGAATTGTGAAGGGTGTACTCATATTTACATACATATATGGGCCTAAAATGACTACTTTCTATGTGAATTTATATTCTAAAATTGCAATTCTCTTACTTAGATGTGTTATACCTTCGGAAGTGAGACCGCTAATTCCCCGTCTCATAACTCCGTTTCTAGTTTTTGTTTACGTACGAGTATATTTATTTGTTAAGAGAAGATCCGTTCGCATCTTACCCAGTTCTGAACATTAAAAACCGTTAAAGTTATAATCTATATTTGTTCCTCTCGTTCATTCTGCGTGTCTCCTGTGGCTTCTAAAGTAACATGAATTTAATTGCAAGTAGCTGCTTTTGTAACGTCAGTATTGAAACTGGATGGCTGAACATTAAAAGCATTTTTTCTTTCTTTTAAGGACTTCAAGAGAAATGTTTTCGACTACTTAAATGGAAGAAAAAATCGGGAGCGGATAGCATGTAATTTTTCCATTTTCATTGCTCTCGCTTCCGAGCGTTTATTAAGTACAGTCCACATATTAACTGTACGTGTTATACATAACTTCAGTTCTACAGAGAGTAGAAATTTTTGACTAAAAAAATTCAGCTTCCTTCTGTGTTTTAATTTCTTCTGCGAAGTTTGTGGATTGATTTGTAAGCTACGGACTAATACTGCAACTGTTGATGATTGAGCTTTATTCCGAAATTCAGAGTATGCATTACTCTTTGATTCAGACAACGAACTAATATTTGTTTCGCCCAGTGGAAGCAATCAAAACTTCCCAGCTTTTATTACCGGCGAGTAGAGCCATTCTTGAAACTTAAGTAAAATGGCAATGGAATTAATAAAGATGAAAATAAAGAATATGCGAAATCAAATAATTGCCTTTTATTAAAGTACACCGAATAAGAAAATATAACATGTAAAATAAAATACCCAATATTCACAACAGCTGTAGAATTAGAGCTAAGTGTGTACCAATTAAAATAAAATAGACAGATTCAATTAAAACTTTAACGTGGACGGACACAGCGTTGCTAAGTAATTGACAGTGAAACACGTCGCGACCGAATACACGTAAGGTAACAATGGGAGTGAGGCGCTTTCTGTGGAGTCTGTGCCGCGACCGTTGCTATGCAATCAGTCGGTAAACACATTCCAAAAATATAGGCTCTTTTCTTTGTAGTCCGCGAGAGGCCTAGGCAAGGGGGTGCAATTCAAGTGACTAGACTGCTGTGTTAGCGAATACTGCTAGAAATAGAGCATAATCTGCTGTACTGAGCC
>NW_019772016.1:0-2162 GCF_002891405.2 Cryptotermes secundus | reverse complement strand
GACTTGCAGGGTCACGGTGGAGGTATTCGACGCCACCTCCACACAGGGTTCCTCTGTAAACTTCCACTCAATGTATCCTCTTATATATCTTAAGAGTCAGATCTACAGAAAACAGCCTAGCACCGGCTGTTTACTCAGCCATTGCTAGGCAGCGAATGGTTTCTGTTTCCTGTTGCCCCCTAGCAGCTCCCTGTTGTTACGTCACAGCGGGGAAGTGTTTACTGCCCTGTTGCCCTAGCAGTGTCCGCTGTTATGTCACAGTGGGGAAGTGTTGCCCAACACAGCTCCTCTGCTGTTGCGTCACCCTGGGGCAACGTTACTGGCAACGCATGCGTTATTGCATCTCGTTGAGTCCATGATTCTCAACACCTACTGTCACAGTTAAAGTCAAATAGTCTTTCCAAAATGTATTCTTTCTTGAAGAACATACCTCATGTCATCGCATCTTTCAAAGAAGTCTAAATAAAATCTCCCAGTTCCCAGAGTTTTCTGATGACTGACTCTGGCATGCTACTGAGGAAGTGGTGGTATGTAACCAAACACTGCATGCACTATACTTTAGATTTGGTTTACATGTTGCTGGCCCCTCTTCCTCATCATCAGTTTCTGTACTCTTGTCTTCAATACTGAGGGTGTCAATTTCCTGAACAGCACAAGGATGACGACTTGTCACCAGTCTCTGCATACTCTTCAAATAAGAATGTCACATACATCTCCTTCTGAACATCTTTCCAAATACATCATCTTACTTCTAAATCATCTTCATTGTGAAGTTCTACCATTTCATGGAATCTGGCCTTCTGATAACAATCTGCAATTGTTTCTTGACTGACAGTATTCCATGATGCTGCAAGCATGGCTATAGCATCAAACAAAGATATTTTGAAGGATTCACTGATAGTTGTGATTCTCTTCAGGCACTTGTAAACAAGGCAGCTACAATATTTGTTTCAAAGATTTGAATATCCCTTAGTTCATAGACTGTAAGACTGATATTGTGTTGGGTGGCAGGAATACTACTATCTTTGTTGGATGCTGCACAATGAATTTAAAAACAATACTTTCCAGTTTTTGGCTATTCTCATTTCCAAACATGCTAGGAAAGCCATGAACAGCACATAAGGTGTGCCACTGCACCACTGTTATGTGCATTATGTAGATGGCAGTGACTTCACGTGTTTCAAGCATCTTGGCTTTCCTCACTTTCCACTTACCAGCAATGGCAACTTTTCAGATTCATCCATATTTGCACATACAAGAACAGTATCTCCATCTTTACCCCTCTTGTCCACATGACAGCTTTCACTTTTGAAAGCATGTTTCAAGCCATTCATTCAAAGGTGTGAATTCAATGTTTAGTTTTAAGGCTATTTCTTCAGACTTCTGTATGAACACTGAACCTTTAACTGGTGTATCTAATGCGCATTTCTTCATAAACCATTCTAAGAGAACTGAGTCAGTCTTCTATTTAAAAGTTTTCAACATTTCTGCCTGGCTGAGTAGTTACACACTGTTGAATTACGTTTTTCTTGTTCACCATAATATTATTTGGCATTAACATTGGTATGCTATGTCAATCTGCCTCCTCTGTGCACATCATATGGTGCAGCAACCAGTTTCTTAAACTTTAAGGGATGGCATTTAAACTCCTAGCTAATGCATTGGTTCTTATTTGCCCTTAAACGTACGAAATGCAGTGTTTCAGAAAATAAAGTGTACTGTCATGTGTACAAGTGACTACAGATAGGGTTTGAATTGGTAAATGGTTTAACTGATCATTTATATATACAACTCGCACTTAAGTTTTTCTCAGCTTGCTGTGTCTTCACCAGTCTTCTGGTAGCAACTTCCAGCAGTGGACATTCTCCTTTGTCCGAGTTCCCAAACTGAGATTGGATAAAGCACTTTACAGCAAGAGGCAATTAGGAAAACTGACAAAACAGATGAGGAGGTAGATGACAAGATGAAAAAAGCTCAAGTTCCACCTTGTCAAGAGGTGTACAAGCAAGGTCAACCAGTGGGCCAGTCAGATAGGGGTGTCTACACTGATAACACAGATGACAGTTCTAATGACAAGTTCATTCTAGCCTCATCTGTACTCCAAAGGGTATTACAGATCTGTGAAGGACGCGTTGAGTGGCAGTGTGAGAATCTGAGAGCTC
>NW_019772015.1:0-2154 GCF_002891405.2 Cryptotermes secundus | reverse complement strand
AATTTCATCCATCTGTCCAAGGAACCTGTATGTAGTGCATTTATTTCATTACATTTAACATTTAATTTTATGATAACTAATGAACCACACAGTTTGGCATGCAAAATTTTGTATGGAGATTGATCAAAAACATACCAACAAACTCTGTATGATTCATTTAAGGTGAGTCATATGAACATCTTATATATTTCTTTTTCATAACTTATTAAGCAAAAGCAGCACATAACTGAACATTTTTCTACAGTCTCCATTGCGTTTAATACAAGTTCTCCAGTGCTTATAAAGTGCATGGAATCCTTTAAAGAAACATCTTTTGTCTGTGTGCACAGCCACTCATACACTGTTTGTTGCACCTCTTCATCGGACCTGATAGTCTTTCTTCACATCGCCTCTTTGAGTGGCCCAAAGAAGTGGTAATCACTGGGGGCGAGGTCCGGAAAGTATGTCGGATGTGGAACACACTTGAAGTGCAGGTCCTCGGGCAGTATGGGGCCAAGCATTGACATGTTGCAACAAGACACCTGTACTCAGAAGTCCACGTCATTTAGATTTGATTGCAAGTAGAAGAGGATTCCCGAGATCTGCAGACGTGACACTAGTGACAGTGTTCCCCCTGGGCATGTAGTGCTCCAAAATGACACCTTGTTCATCCCAGAAGAGTCAGCATAACCTTCCCTGCAGATGGTTATGTGCAGAATTCCTTCGGTTTTGGTGAGAAGGGATAGCACCGTTCCTTGTTCGCTCTCTTGGTTTCTGGCTGGTGGTAGTGAACCCAGGTTTCATCTCCAGTAACAATTCTCACTAGGAAGCCATCATCTTCTGTTTCAAAGAACCACAAAAGTTCCTGACAGACATCAGCATGTTGCTGTTTCAATTCTGGAGTCAGCTGCCATGGCACCCATTTTGCAAGCACTTTGTGGAACTGGAGCATGTCATGGATGATGTGGTGTGCTGAACCATGGCTGCTGTCCAGAAGAGCAGCTGTCATTCACGACTCTTCAGCCATTTTTCATGATGATGTGTTCAACTGCTGCAACCACCTCTCATGTCACTACTCGGTGTGCCTGACCTGCTTTAGGAGAGCCTGTCACAGAACTCATGCCATTTCAGAACTTCCTAGTCCACTCATACACTTGCTGGAACGACAGGCATGCATCACCACATTGAAGCGTCATCTGCCGATGAATTTCAATATGCTTTACCGCTTCACCATTCAAAAAACGGATGACAGAATGCCTTTCCCCTTTATTGCATGTCTCTCGTGGGGCAGCCATCTTTATACTGCTACTATGATGTCATGGGGCTTGTCTGCACCATGCTGCCACTGCCAACTTACAGGACAATAGAATGGTGTTTAGTATTTATACCAATTTTAAGGTTTTAATTTGACACACTATACATTAATAATTATAATATGCCAATGGATTAATCAAGGACATGATATTGAAAATCTTCATCTTTAGTTTGTGAAAACTGTATATACTGGCACTAACAGGAATTGTCTCTCTATGTTTCTGTAAATCACAAATGCCTTTGTCTATACCTTCAGACTTCCCAGTGTGAATACAGTTCCTGTCCTGAAGAGGGTCACCAAGTGAAATTACTATATTTCTGTCTCTCAAAAATGTACAGAGAATTGATCACCTCTGTTTTTTTGTATACCACTCCATTTTAACCTTTCAACGATCGAGTTCCTTATGTAACTACTGCACACTAACATTCTCTTCAGCTAACATTGCCAAACATATTAATACATGATTACACCACACTGGTAACCATCTTCTATTGCAGCAACTCTTGATCTTTACAAAGCAAAAGCTAATTTTGAGCTTCCATGTGTGAAACTACAGCCACAGAAGGTTTAGCAAATTTCTGAACAGACTCCAGTGATTTCAATACCAGCTGAAAATATGAAGTAGTAAACACTGTAACGTGTTTCTCTACTGAAGATGTCGTTCAGATTGGTAATTGGTTTTATTAATCATCTACAAGTCGTAACTACAATTAATTATAACATTGTCGCAGGTTTATTCAATTTGCAAACATTACACACTAATCTCTTCACTCTGTCTTCAGTGGTTTCCACATATTTATAACAAGGGAGCTTACAAGTCTCAATGAATTACACACTCGCAATACCACTGCACTGTAGCA
>NW_019772014.1:0-2148 GCF_002891405.2 Cryptotermes secundus | reverse complement strand
AGCGCCGGGAATCGAACCCGGACCTGTGGATCTGTAACCAGGAACCCTGATTACTAGACCACAGAGGTGGTGAACAACCTCAACGGGACGACGAATTCGAAAGAAAATGGAAGGGCCACGATCATGGTATATTTTACAGGATTATTTCAGGATCTTTTCACATGCTGAAGAAATTGATGAGATCGTCACGACAGTCCGTCTCCGGATTATTTCGAAGTCGTTCGCAAGAACTGAAATGCGTAAGTGCTAACCACTAAACTGACGTTTAGCCTTGTTAGGCAAACACATCTTTCGAAATACTTCCTTCGTAATTACTCTGTAGCAATATTTCGAAAAGCACGATAGGATCGTCTGAACCCATAATGCAAAGGCATAAAAGGTGTTAACGTGGACTGCAACGTGGGGAAAAACACAGTTTTGTCTGCCAACCGCACAATCATACAATTTCTAACTGCGTGAACATCTTTACATACAAGGTGTTTCACAACCTGTCTTCTATAATCCGGGAGCTGATTCAGGATTAATAAACATTAATAAAATATCGATTCTATTTCAAGAACGTAATCAGGCAAAATTATTATTACATTTAATGAGATATACATTAAGATAACTTTTAAATATATCCGACACGTATTTCAATGCACAGTATTGCAAAAGTTTACTGCCTCTTGCATATCTCCAGGGGGAGGGGTTCTCGTATGTAAGCATTCATATTATAATTTATAATTCGGCTCATCTCTAATTTGGTTCTGTAGCCCACATCTTTCATAAGATCCCATTAAAAGAACAAGAGGGATTAGGTCCGGTGATCTCGGCGGCCAGGTATTTGGCCAACAAGACCAATCCACCCTTTCCTGTCAAATCGATTTACGTACCTTGACCAAAATGTAAAGGTGTCCCAACTAGCTCAAAGAACGTCCTGAGTCATGACTCCACAGGCAAGTCTTCCAACACGGATCACAAGCGAGGCAAAAAGTGGCTAAAATTCAAACTGAAACCATCACCAATGTTGCCGTTTACCGAATCTCACAGAAGTCAATGGAACTGTCACCAGTATTGCCATACATCAAATTTCACAAAATTAGTCAATCGTTGTTTTAGTATCTTAAAATATCCGTGCGTCCCAATTGACTGATACGAGAACACTGATACTAGTGTATTATCGCTTTTTATACGACATTACTTCCTGACGGATGGAGGACTGAGTGTGTTACACTCTATATAATCTTACGAAAGCTGAGGAGGTGAAAACGTATCAGTGTGAAGTGGTGAGTGTGTTTTCTGATTCATCTGCTAATGAGCTTCAACAGAAATGTCATACCATATGAAAGTAATGTGTCAGTTCATTCTGTAGCACAGTCCCACGACTGCCTGTCACATGTTGTAATATATTTTAAAAATGTAATCAGCATTTCTCTGATATTTCATGAATGGCATTTTACATTTGGCACGTAGCCACTTTAACGCATGTAATGATGCCAGTTGATCGTTGCCAATTTCTTTTAACAACGAACCGAGTTAGAGTTGAGACATTATTATTAAAAATTTTTCGCCAATTTAGTACGTCCTAACTCTACAGATCACCAACTCGGAGCTTGACTGGTGGGGCTGATGAGGGTACAGCTGTCAATTCGAATAACTGAGACATCTTGAAGGTCGGTGGTTCTAACCGTGTGTAGTCACATGTACATAGATAGTTGTGTGTAGAATCTTGTAGGCGTATTAAAATGTTTATGTAAATAAACCATAATTTGGTTTCATTCATTTGCGTGTTTCAAAATGTAATAATTATTGCTACAGCCAAAACAAAGAATCGACGTAAGTTAAAAGCAGTTCGCATTGACGTGGTGCAAATCACAGTACTGAAAGACAACTGGGTGATTCTAAATTGTAATGGTACTCGTAATTCATTAGTATTTAGATGAATTCGTTTCTTACTTTATTAACGACGCTGTCTCACTAGCATATGCCTGTTACCGTGTCGACTATTACGTAATCTGAATACAGTTTACAACTACATGAGTTGTAGGTCGACAACGTCGAATAGTAAGGAGACTGCGTGATGAATTTAAAACCCGTTGTGGCCTTTTAAAGACATTCCCTTTGTGGTCTAGTGGTCAGAGTTCATGGCTACAGATCCAGAGTTCC
>NW_019772013.1:0-2090 GCF_002891405.2 Cryptotermes secundus | reverse complement strand
CACAAATCATAAGCACACGGAAACTTATGTAACAGTTATAGATGTATATTCCTTTTGACGACGTCATATAAATGTGCAACAATTTAACAACAACGCTACAACCGATAATCCAAGAAATACTGCCGTTGGGCCAACGCGGATTCGGTAATGGCAGATCCTGCTCGGCTGCTGTTTTCAGTTTAAAATACTAGCAAATAGGCATAACGGAAAAGAGAAGAGAACTTCAACCGTCTCACATCTTGTTACCTTCGGGGTTTTAACGAGGTTATGACTCGGTTGGCCGTTAACTGCTGTGGCAATGGAAACTGTTATAAAGACTGTGTATAGAAAAATATTTCTTTAATAACAAAAATGTCCTTAAACTCCTTCACGTTATTAGTAAACCTTGGTAGTGCTGGTGCTCTTATTCTCTCTACTAACAGATAACTGGAGGGATGGAAGTTGGGCAATTTTACGGGACTTGTGCCATAAGCACCATCTTGTTCGCAGATGGCCAGCTACTGCTGGCAAAAATGAAGCGAACTTATGAAGGAATATAATGTGAAGATCTCTTGTAGCAAAACAAAAACCAAGCTTAATGTAAGGTAGAAATTTTAGGAGACGCTGTTATTAAATTTGAAATTTAAAACCGTTACTCTTAAGTCTGCAATGCAATGATTGTGTACAGGAGTTCATATTCAGAATAACTCGCTCATTTCGCTCAAATATTTTTCTTTTTTATTTGACAAATTACAGTCTCTCTGACCTGTTCCCATTTATGAATTAATCTGAAAACTATTATTCTTACAGACAATCTGTAGGAGTCCTTGGCTGGGGGATCGGCCCATCGCAAGACCGCTATTCCTCCCTACCTGTTTTATAAAATTCTATTATTGCATCGCCCCAGAATAACGCACACGTAATACCAATACATCGCTGTTATGACAAATCTAATAATCATAATTACATTAATGAACAAATTTGGGGAAACAGGTCTCTGAAAGATGTTGGGGGGGGGGAAGGTTAAAGGTTCTATTTCAGACGCAGCAATCACAACATAAAGCTAACGTGGCTTAGTCTTCTTTAGCAAAGAATTGTCACCGAAAATATCCGATTAAGTATAATCTACACATGTATGTAACCCAGTCTGACGGATATAATTTTCAAGAAAACTCTACAGACCGCTAACTAAGCAAAGGTTTCGGATAATCACAACTAACGAAAGTTGGAGCGGTCGGTATATGTGGTTAGGCACGAGAATTCTTGAATATAAGCTAGAGGGAGAAGAAGAATGGGAAATCCTAGAATGAGGTGTCTGGAAGATGTACGTAATATTTTACGAGCGCTAAGTGTAAAGAGATGGCGGTAAAGAAGAGTGTGCATCTGTCGAGGAGGAGTCCACGGTTCTGAGATGTCAGCAGAGCTAAGAAGAAAGTAAGTAAGTATGCTGAAGGATGTCCAGTTTTACGGAAATGACATAGCTGTGATTACAAATCATTGTTGTTCCAGTAAAGTCAGAGAAAGGCCGATAACGAGAGGCTGCGAAAGTGCGTGATAAGAAGGAACAGAAAGTATCCCTCACGCACGCACGACTTTGAATGAATGTCGACCCCCCCAGCATGTCTCGTGCAGTAGCAACCCTCCCGAATTCAGCGGATTCACAAACACATGCATGCGAGAGATACATAATTAGAGACCACTGCCAACCGACTTGTGGTGGAGACAGCCCCCACCCCACCCAACATTCACAAACCGACGACCGAAATAAATGTTTCAACATTATCTAGAGCGCACATCACAGAACTGCCGGTCATTACTCAGAAAGCCAGAAATTGGAACTCTGTACTTGAGGTCCTCACAGTAGTGACTTCGAAGGGACGTTACGGTGTGTAGTCTGTTACTCCGAAACGTCAGTTAAAGTCAACAGGATTACTAGGCGCCACATTCCAAGAGATAATCCTTTCTTTATAAATGCAATGGTTGTTACAGCGTCCTACTGTGTCCTTTTTCCACGACTTACACACAGTACCATGGGAAAAACAAAAAAAACCCCGTGGCTTGAGTCTGCAAACGAACTATACTGACCGAGCGACCGCCGCTTGTCGGCGAAG
>NW_019772012.1:0-2113 GCF_002891405.2 Cryptotermes secundus | reverse complement strand
AAAAAAAAAATCAGTCCCGGTCATATTTGAACCACCTTGTATATGACATATAGTGTGGGAATACCATACTAAACACCCACATACCACCAAAATTTGCACATCATTGAAAACATGTCTTTTGGCCTCACATACTGGGCTTTTTGCGTAGAATTTCAGCAACAAGGCCTACGCAACACACACACCGAAAGTTGTACACTGTAGCACGATATACTCCTAATATAAAATATTTTCATGGGACTAGAGACCCCTAATCCACCTATATATATATTTTTAATAATATTCATACATTTTATATATAGTATACCTTTATTTATTTCTACCTTTTTATATTTTTAATCATGTATTTGCTATTTTAACTATACTCCAATCTGATGCAAAGTTTTTATGTTAATATTCAATATGACACGTTGCACCGATAAGGATCTGTATTGGTATTTCAATAACTACAAGTAGTTGATGATAGTCAGTATGACCAAAACATGTTACAATAATAAAGATCTAAATGTAATAACTGAAATATTGTTGTGTTGACGGTAGCATAGTTCTTCCAGAAGATGGAATGGTTCATAATTTCCTAGTCACTCAGTAAACCTTCAAAACATACTAAGCTGCATGAGCAGAGTGCATCTATCTGAAATACTTCCCAGGAGGAGACATGCTCCAGATAAGTCTAGCATTTTGGCTTTCCTCAGCTGCTATGCCTGCTTCTCATTTTATACCTCTGACAAGGTGGTTCGGTTTAACCTAGTCACATTCCTCACTTTGCTAGTAGTAGTTCTATCCAGGGGCTTTTCTACATGGAAAGGATTAAAGCTTTGCATGATCTTATCAATCCTTCTCAGCCTGAATGCTGTGAATTGTGGGACTGGCATTTAAAGTATTGAAGGATCAGTTAGAAACTTATCAGACTTATGATGGGGTGGAATAGGAGCATATTAGTCATGATGAACATGGTGCCCCTGATCAGCCATGCTACTGGGAGAATGAAAAATAAAAACACTTAAATCTTCCAGTCTGCCTGAATGGGACCTCTACTAGATCCAGTCTCAAGAACTACTTGTCCTTCCAGAAAATCACTGACAATTCCGAATCTACTGGCAAGTCCTACACCATTGGTGATTCCGGCTACCTACCACAAGAATAAGAAACCCATGGTTCTCCACTTTACACTCTGCAAACCTATATAGTTCTTCACAGCTTCAGCAAACTTAATTATATTGTAACTCACAGCAGCATAGCCAGATCAACTGTTACACTGCCCTGAATAGAGCACTGCATGGTTGTACAGGTTCCACACCTAGACTTGCACATAGGGCAGGGAGAAGCTTCTGCTCAACCTTAATTTCTTTTATTATTGTTATTTTTAATTGTGTAAAGTCCTTCTAAATAACACTGCACAATAAAAACTTAAGTTGTGTATAGTTAATAAACTGGCTGAAGCTATGATTTATTTCACCCTTTTCAAAACCAGTGAACTCATGAAACAGATTCTGCTAGGGCAGTAACAATCCAACCTGATACTAGAAGACCGCTGAAACAGCACCACCAATTAAAATGTTTTGACAGAGAACATTAATACAAGAGAATTACAATTTATCAGGCAGTGGCAGTAATTCAAACTGAACCTCATTTTCTGCAAGAAAATCTGCTTGTAGCTTAAAATCCACATTATTCAAAATGTTAACATAACTGCTTCCAGAACTCTGGATGACTTTTGTCATACCTATGGGAGTAAGTTTGCTGGATCCAAATATATCCATTGTGGTACAACAGCGCAAGCTAGTAAGTATTGTTACCTCCCTCATTATTAGATATTTCCTTACTTTTTGTTATCACTTGGAACTAAGTGCTACACCATATCACTAGCACATACAGCAAAAAGTTGTTCATGATAAAAATGAAATATTTTCATTTTACACTGCAAAAAAAGGTAGGGTACAAGTGAAAAAGTGCATTCATGTAATAAGTAGAATGAATGTCATATATTTTTTAATGTAAGTTTCAAATCAACCCCATAGAATAATTGTGCAAATTTTGAAAATATAATACTGCTATTAAGACTGACACTGATGTAATACAGCATCAATATGACTCATGAGTTATAAACTGCAAT
>NW_019772011.1:0-2104 GCF_002891405.2 Cryptotermes secundus | reverse complement strand
ACAAATAGTGAATAGTCAATAGTGAACAAAGTCCTCTCCGTTTACGGAATCAGAAGGTTTATTACCGTGCCCTCATAAGATCCTAAAGCTTAGCCTTATCTTGGTCCATATGAACTCAATCCACGTCCACATACGTGTATTTTAAGGTCTTTTTTAATATTATTTTCTGTTTCCCAAGTAGAATGCTTTATCCTACGAGCTTCCAATTAGTTTGTTTGTATTTCTCATATCACTCGTCTGTATTAGATGTCTTCCTCATCTCATCCTTTGTTTCATCACCTTCATAACAACTGGTATGAAGTTCTATATTATCGCAGTTTTATTCTTCCTCCGTTTACCTTCTACTTGCCTGAATTTTTTATGCAGATTGGTAGGAAATGGAACATGTTATGCTTCTCATCAATATATTCGAAATTGAATTCAGGATGCGTTTGAGAATACGCATTACAGAACTCCATGATATAAAAAAGGACAGCTTTTCCTCAACTAACTAGCTCTTTACAGAGTGTCTGCTTTCGCCCCCAATGCGATAAAAGCCTGTATGTCAAGTTCTTATGTTGACACGGGCGGGAAAGTTCAACGAAAATGATTGATGTTCCTTGATGCCAACGCAGTGGAACGAAGGAAGATGATCTAGAACATGAAAACGTGCTACCTTAAGGAGAGCTGAAGTTCAAGACCTGGAACTTTCAAAGAAACTGGTTTTAAAATATTCTTGTTCTATTGATGAGAACTGCCATCAACTAGGACATAGGGAATTTGAATTATTGTACTGGCGACTGTGGAGATGGCGGTCCAGTGATGTTAGTGATACTGAATTTGCAATGGTGAAGCTTGTTTTAATTACATTGAACTCATGACTTCGAGGGGTTTCGCGTCTCTATTAAACCTGTTTCAGTGGGTGCCCAATTTACCAGCATATCTCGGAATATAAATGTTGGTATCCCTTTCTCAGTGCATGCAAATACAAAGATACTGCATATAAATAAGCAAGTACCTACTACTTCCTCTCCAATTCTTTGCAGTTCACAGGAAATCATTTCCTCTTTTACTCGTAATTCAATATTATATAACAATTAAAGACGTACTTCCTTAAAAGAAAAACAGGCTTATACACCTGCTGTATGCGTATTTATGTTGTGTGTGCGCTTGCGTGTGTCCCAATTCATCTTAGAGAATATTTGGCAAGTTTACACAAAATTTAATATTTTCATGTATTATGTAGTGACTCAAGACGGGGTTTTGATTTCGATATTGGATTTAATGACCACTTATAGGCTCACGACTCGTGACTACACTTTACAGAATACTGACAAAGGCCGGAGTCCTCGGTACATTACAGTCGCCATTAGCCGTTTCTTCCCAGTGGATTTTAACCTAGGAACTATGACAGTCTCACTAAATTACCACTCCAAATATCACACATAAAATCTACTATTCATAGCCGAACTTTCAACTGAGCACTCTTACTTGCCATTTCTCACCAACCTCGTATCCTTTTCTTCACCTATCAACTGACTAAGCTCTAAACCTCATCTCGTTCATAACCTATTGGCACATACCACGTAGAGAACAGTCTCTGTTGCTGTACTATTGTTGTGCTTGTGTCCATTTCTGCGGGAAAACGTTAACCGAGCCGTTGTCTACACACGGCTTTGGTATAATTGCTTATCTCGCGGTCGTTCTACAATATGAATATTATGTCACTGGAACTCAACTCAAAGCCTCACCTTCCCAATATCCTACAATCAGTACTAATAAAATGAAGGGCGCGAAAACTTCTGTGTTCGGAGAGAGATTGGAGGTGTTAGTTTGTCGTTCTGAAAGATGTAAGCCTATTGATATGAACCGTAGGAAAATACGCAACATTTTAGTATAATATATCATGGCCATTGTCTGAAATTTTAGGATATGAATTTGGTGGCACTGACTAATGAACTGCTGGGGCTAGGCATGTCAATTTTGGCATAGTCCAACGTTTCAGAGAAATACATCGGCTTCAGTCTCAGAGTCAAGGATTAAGCCAAAAGGGAAACCAACACAAATTTATGTGGCAAGCACTACCTGCTTTCTTGCTTCCTTCTACTGCAGATTCAGGCGATGT
>NW_019772010.1:0-2021 GCF_002891405.2 Cryptotermes secundus | reverse complement strand
AGCATAGTGCCTCAACCAACTACGCTACCGCGTGCCCCCACCACTTACTTACTTACTTTTACTGAGATATTAGAGTAGACCCCTAAGCTACTTACTGAGAGCGACAAAAAACGCGCACGAAGAACCTCGAGGGATTTAAAATGGCGTAGCACGCGGAAACATGATAACACGCAGTTTTAATGTCTCAAGCACAACCAGTTTGTGGTGTCCCGGACAAGTAGCAACAAAGTATGGGCAAATGAAGACAAATGTACCTCGACGCCAGGTGAGGACGGACCCAACTCACCCCACGTGTCTTCAATGGCTTGTTGCTCTGAGGCTAATGGTGAGCGTGATAGATGATTGGGGTTGCCATGAACAAAGAGATCATAACGCAATTCAAAACTTTACCCACATGACATGAATTGGGTACCTGAGGAATACTGCGAGGCCGCTCTGGGAATTCGTTCCGAGCTGTGTTCTGAACCAACATGTATATATATAAACAGAATTATATGAGGATTGTGGGTCCTCGCGTGACACACATTTCAAATGTTATTCTACTTAACCTCCGCTTTGCAGCGGAGGATACCGAGCAGGCTACTGTAGCGGTAGTGCTCTACATTTAGTCTATATTTTTTAGATTTTTAGTTCAAATACACAGGGACGAATTTTACCTTTACCACTGACTGAGATCATGACTGTTGTTTGCGTAAGGTTTATAACGGGGCTTTATTTATAGTGCGTCACCCTCCCTCCCACATCCCCTCCGATATCAGTGAATTTGGTTCTCACTGTACCTTGCAAATAGAATCTAGTTACTTTTAATGATGACGTAACGATATGACGCACCCTCAAAGATACAGTAGACACAGTTTACGCAATGTTATTGTTACCTGGTAAATGGGAAAAAGGTAAGGATATTCCTATGCCCAATTAGTTTAGCACTATACCATTAAGACATATGTGGGAGTGGAGGTATAGCTCCATTAACCTTGACCTCAGTACTAGATGGAGGTGAGTGGTCAGCTTCACGTTCCTGCTGCTTTACCCCAGAACCCATTGGATATGAGGCTGGGTGGGCCGCAGGTTCTGCACGAACACTGTCGAGGAGAGAACAATATTGTTCTACCGGGAATGGAACCCGGCCCATCAAGCCCGTAGCTTCTGGTTATTCTTACTTTGTCCTATTTAAGTGCCTGTTGAAGAGCCTTGCGTACTCCTGTAATCGCATGTTATAATTACTGCGTGATAAACTGAGCCCATCTGAAGGGCTGCTCTCCATTATAATCTCGTAGACGCAGGCAAAAAGTCATCTTGAAATTGCTTATTGTATAGAATTAGAACTGGTTTTTGTGTCACACGAATTATTTATAACAGAGGAGAGATTGTTGAGAGTCAAGAGCCTTCATTTCCAGGCGATCGAGTGGCAAAGCCACATCTTAACAATGAATGAACAACCGCCATTTTATGTCAAATAAAAAACAGAGCAATCGTGTGGGGCGATGTGAAAGTTTAGAGCATCGCGGAGCGCTACAAGAAGCCAGTCTCCCCACTCCCCCTCCCCCTGACTGCGGCCACAGAAGATGTATGCATTAAGTTCACACGAGGGGGGACCCAGCCACAGTGAATTACTTCGTAAAGTAAATTCATTGCAGGTTTAGCAATCAAAAGGCGAACATAACCTACATGTTACCGCCATTTTGTATAGCGCATTGTTAACGACATTGGTGTCCAAAGTATTCTAATGAAGGGCCACTTTTATTATTATTGTTATGGGTGAGTGAAAACCGTTATGCCAGAAAAATGCTGAGATTGTTCAGTGACACTGTTTCAGCTACTGTGGTTATGTGTACAAGATGACGAGTGGGAAGCATTTAGATTGTGATCTTCTGAATCGTGACACCGTATATTCTTGTAGATTTATACCAGCGTTTCAGAGGAATATTCTTGCCTCCATTTACAGGCTCATAAACACAGTGTTAGTTATATATATATTTTTAATTGCTAGTGGGGTAGGACTAAGTCCCTTGTACTGCGGC
>NW_019772009.1:0-2087 GCF_002891405.2 Cryptotermes secundus | reverse complement strand
ACCCTTCATTATCGATGTACATCCACTCATCCATACATGTGTGAATATATAAATCATTCTTGCTTTCACTAACGCAAAACGCAACAACAGTAATATCTTTTTGTGTGAAGACTGATCAAAACTTACGCCACTCAAAATTCCCCATAGGTGACATGTGACCATGTATTGGGCCCTTATCTGGCCAAACACACAATGCTGGTCTACAAAACATGCAATCTTAAATGCTAGAACATTGTAATCAGACCCTTATTGCCTCCGGGAATTTAATTCAACTCCCAATGCCCCATAACTTCCGTATTATGCGGAATGGTGGGTTCAAACATGCCCAAAGGGGCAATTACCTGTTCTCGCCTCAATTCAGTGTCAATACTGACCTGCTAATTAACACAGCTCTTGTGTAAACTCTGTGTTCGACAGGCATCAACAAACCCATTAAAGCAGAACGGTAACTATATGTACCACCTCCTTCAACATTTATAGAACTATGCATTTTGCTCATACAGTGTTTGGTCTTTGTACCTGACGCACAGTGTGATTTCTGTGTGACACGAACTAAACACTAAATCCAAAGAGCGTTTAGATAAGCTCTGGGTTCAAAAGGATAATTAACTAACGAACGTAAGAACGAGGACGCTCAACTGCTCATACGTTTAAGTTTCGTGATGGGGTAGCACAAAAGGACACGCCAAATATAATCGAAGCCAGGCCCTATCTAGAGCGATGCACATATCCCCCGTGTTTGAACTTGAAATGAAACATACTCCACTGCTGCACTGAAATGTTGAATCAGGCGATTAAAACTGTTGCCATGGCGACGGGTCATCGTTTATGTATCAGGAGTCTTCATAAAGCCATTAACTAAGATGGGCGGCCACAACAAAGGCAATGTAACGACAGATGTCCGACTAGTAGCGGTTTTGTTTGCAGTGTTTTGTTTCCTCAAGCACTGAAATTGCTTGCCCTATGCTCATCGCTTTTTGTCTCCGAAACCTCGAACAATACAAGCAACCTACACCCTGTACAAGTAATTTTCTCCACACCCTGTATGCAACCTCAGCTAGCACTTCCACTGACTAGCGCCACGGGGCCGAGTCTTTACCCGAGAAGCTGATAGTCGCTCAGCTAGTCCAGAACATCCTCGCCGTTCATGAAGCTACAGAGTTCATCATCCTGAGCCAGATTAATCCTGTACACACTGTATTCTTGAAGATCTATTTTAATATTATCATCCTATCTACGCCTAAGTCTCCCAATTGGGCTCTTTCCTTCGTGTTTTCCGGCTAAAATTTTGCATGAATTTCTGATATCCCCAGTTCTTCTAGACGCTCCAGCCATCTCGACCCCCCTGTTTTCATCATTATCAAATTATAAAGCTCCTCTTTATGCATTTTTCTGCGACCTCCCGTTACTTCATTCCTCTTTGATCCAAATTTTCGCCTCAGCAGATTTACCATGTTCTCAAATTAGTCCCCTCACTGTGACAGACCGAGTTTCACACCCGCATACAAATATTTTAATCCTTGCGTTTTTAGACGTCAGACCGGAAGACAAAAGCACCACCCAGTCGTCTGTGTTTCAATATGCATTCGCTTTACTTCGAAGCGTAAAACAGCAACGTTCAGAATAGTTACCACGGCGACTGCTTTGCCGGACACTTAGGAGGGACCATGGGTTGGTCCCGTAGCCTGTGCAGATACTGCTGTACGAATCTCCCTCTGCGTTTCGTCTGTTGGCTCAAGTTGCAGCTATGCCCAACCTCATTACGTCAGCAAACAGTAAAAGGTGAAACTCTACGTAGATCTGGTCACAAATATTCATGTCTTAAGTCTCAAGTTCATATAAACAATGTTCCATATATCACAGAAACGCCCGGCCACAGTAGCAGCGCCACCTAAGGCATGAACAGTTTTCGTTCGCTCGAACGCTGTGATGGTGGGTTCGAATCTCAGTCAAGGCATGGATGTTTGGTGTATGTATATGCATGTACTGTGTTTGTGTTGCCTGTGTTTAGGTTGCGGCCTTACGATGAGCTGATCGCCCACCCAAGGAGTCCTAATGTCTGTGAAAAATGATTACGGAACTGAATA
>NW_019772008.1:0-2068 GCF_002891405.2 Cryptotermes secundus | reverse complement strand
TCCTGCTTGGCTGGTGTAAGTACATGAGGCTGACTGATCGAATGGGTGTTGCCAGTGTCAATGCAGTGGTGAACCTTATTGTTTCATCCATAAATGTTGCTCTTTGTGAAAATACCAGCTTCTCCAACTTCCATGCCTCTCCAATGTTGAGGTTTGGCCTGGTGCTGAACATCTCCTCTTGTGGCTGTCCATTGAGCTGTTGAGTCCCTGAAATTTGAGGTTCCAGATAATCGAGTGGTGTTCCCCACTTTACGGGTTCATAGCAAACCAGGGTAGTGCCTTCGGCCAGCACCTGGTCTCACTCACCTATATTCATGATTCTGATGAATCCCTCCTGTCAGACTTGAACCATCATTCTAGCTATTTAGTCCTTGGTAGTAAGTCTTCAAGCTGGGTTATAACAGGCAGCTCGCAACCTCTATGGAATATTCCTGCCATGCACTCACCACACTTTCATGTCGATCCAGTATCGCTTCACCATTGGATGGCACAAGGAGGGACAGACTTAGTCATGCACTGGGATGCCATAATGACAACTATTCTTCTCCCAGTCATAATATGTCACGCTTGAAATCCACGGTTATTTCATAGGCTCACGGGACATCCAGTCCCAGGATGAATTGGTCTGTGATTGTTGCAAAGAAAATATGGGTTCGAAGTGCATTCCACCCCAGATTCAGCTCTACCAGCTCCTCTAAGACAAGGAATGCCTCCTGATATGTCATATACAGAATATATGGCCGGCTCGGCTACTTCACAGCCAGTTCTGCAATGATGTTACATTTGGCGATGGTCATGTGGCTCTGGTCCATACACCTCGCAGCTTTGGTAGTGGTCCAGCTGCAGCCTTCACAGCCTCTAACTTTAGAGCCTGGTTAATTGCTTCATTAAGGGACCTCTTGCCAATTATGAGCAGGAGCTGTTTCACATCGTGGTCCCTCCGTCAACAAAAGCACAAGCTGCTTCCCTCTAGATGAAGTCCCTGGGCAACCTTGCAAGGGTGTAAAGGTCTGACTGCTTGGGGGCCACTGCTAATTCCTGTAGCGAATCGTTGTTCAGCAGGGTCCTAGCTTTCAGTTGTGACCAGTAGGCAACCACCAACTGGAGGTCTCTGTAATGGCCCTTCAGCTCTGAGACGATATTTATCTCTCTGGTCAGGGCCCTAAGTAGGGTGTCAGCAGCTTGCCATGCAGATTAGTGATAAATGCGTGGTTCTTCCATGGGCTGCTTAATTGCTGTGATCATGGCCTCAAAATGGCGGTGAAATACCATCCAGGACATGGATCCGTCAAACTTTGTCGGTTGCACTGCAATGGTGCTGATCCTCATGTTCCCACCAGCTACAGATCTTGCTTGACTTTCTCCTGCCACTAAGGGGGTCTCAAATTCCTGAGGGGTGGTTACCAGGTCATGCCAAATCACCCTAATGTTGTGTTGATCCACTTTGATGTCGAGTCAAGTCACTTCTGCATCATGTCATGTCACGTACAGCGCACCACATAAATCACAAAGAGTCTGAGCATGCTGCTGAACTAATGTCATGATGACCTTCAGCTGCATCTTGCATGACCTTTATTATTTCTTTGAGTTCACCCTGGCCAACTTCTATTGCACTTATTTTGCATTATAGTTCATGACAGGCGTTTATGTCCTTTATGAGTTCTTGTAGTTTATCGTGGCTGGCGCATGTATCCTTTCTAAGGTCTGGTTGGTTGGTGCTTGACCTTTTTTTAACTTTTTTAACTTCTCCAAAACCGCCTCCAATACTGGTTCCATCTTCATTCCAACATCTGACACCAGATACAACATTTTTCATGTTTTGGAGCATTTGTGTTCAGTATATACAATCTTGCTGTAGTTTTTCCTTGTTCATTACTTTTTCACACTGTACAGCATTGTTTTACCACACCTGAACCACTAAATAGTGCTCTATTTAATTGCAAAACACTTTGCCTCTCACATGGGCCCATATTTACAATAATTTTTGTTTGGTGACAGTATTGACATAAGTAAAATCTACATAAAAATGAAGTTGGTGTGTGGATTAAGTAAAATTGAGCAACCCTGG
>NW_019772007.1:0-2067 GCF_002891405.2 Cryptotermes secundus | reverse complement strand
GTTAGCCTGTTAGCGTCTCCATCGATATCGATATCGAAGGGAGCACGGATAAACTACTGTTTATTTGTGGCAGTGGCTGAATGATAGTTTAAGACAATTTGAAAGTATAATTATGTGAAGGTAGTGTACTGTATTGTCGTGCAAATTAATTCTTGCAGTTAAAATACGTATTATCTAAATATTAAGTAGGATCTTTAGTACTGCTTTAAAATACAGAATTGAAGCGTAAAAATGGAAAAGACGCCGAAGAGGAAGAAGAATATCGACGGCAATGATGTATTCGACAGTTTTCAGCAAAAACGCATGAAACAAGAAGGTAATTAAGTCTAATGCATAGTTATTCATCGTTGATTAGATTTATCTCTTGAAATGTTATTGATTGAAACATAACCTCACAGCAGTTAAACGCTTTCGATATATCTAAATTAGTTTTAATCGATAGCAAAGTTGATGGCCATATTGTTCTCCATCGAACCGTGTTTGGCATGTGGTGTTTGTAGTTGTAGGCAGTTTATGTATGGAGTATTTGCGAATTTATTTCGGTGGAAGTAATGTTACGTCGCCAGGCACGTTTGAGACGAGAATATCTGCATAGAAAGGCAATCGAAGGAAAGAAACGAAAAATTCAAGACAAGAAAGATAGGTTAAAACTATGTTTGGAAGAAAACCTCACAATACACACGGATTTGAGACGGAATGCGTTGGTTCTTCAGAAAAAATTAGAATGGGAAGACAGAGGGCCAGAACTTGCTGTTGCGTTAGGTACAGAAGCAGGCGGAGGCGGTGGTAAACATGAAGATGATGAGTACAGATGGGCAGGTGTTGAAGATCCAAAAATAATGATAACAACTTCACGTGATCCATCATCTCGCCTTAAAATGTTTGTGAAGGAGCTCCGGCTGATATTTCCCAACTCCCAGCGCATGAATCGTGGAAATTATGAAATGAAACAGCTTCTCCATGCTTGCAGTGCTAATAATGTGACAGATTTTATTGTTGTTCATGAACATCGTGGTGTTCCAGATAGTTTCATTGTGTGTCATCTCCCATATGGACCAACTGCCTACTTCACTATGACTGATGTTGTTATGAGGCATGACATACCTGACATTGGCACTATGTCTGAACAGTATCCACATCTTATTTTCCACAACTTCAAAACTGCCCTTGGTAATCGCGTTTCAGATATACTGAAATATTTGTTTCCTGTACCTAAGGAGGATAGTCGGCGAGTCATCACCTTTGCTAATCATGATGATTACATCTCATTTCGACATCACACATACAAGAAAATAAATGGAAAGGATGTTGAGTTATCTGAAGTTGGGCCACGATTCCAGTTAAAATTGTATGAAATAAAGCTAGGAACATTGGACCATGCAGATGCAGCTGATACTGAATGGGCATTGCGACCATATATGAACACAACCGCAAAACGAAGATTCTTGTCAGATGAAGATGGTTGGAACCAAGATGATGATGTATAATAAATGAGAATTAGACATTCCTTCAAAATTATTATATACTTCGGTAAATAAGTTCACACTTGACTAAAAGAAATAAAAGGGTATTTGCACAGTTAATTATGAATGTGTAGTATTCCTTGTGTTGTTTGTTTGCACAACATATGGCCAATTATACACTGATATTCTACATGTTGCAAAAGTGCCAAATGTTACTAAATATATGACAGGTGCTGTGGGTTTCTCAAGGTTGCATAATAATAATTTATTGGTGCCTTAACCTCTTCTATAGCTGTGGAATTGCATTTATGGCACAGGATATATCAAAAGTATTTATCATCAGCTATTTAATACAGCTTATGAACAAATGTAATACATTCTTGTGTGCTTAATTCCCTAACATGTTTCATGCTTGGACAGTGAAGTACATATATGAAAAAGTATGTGTACTGAATGTTGCAGTAAAGTGGTTAGCACTGATGCTTTGAATTTGGGAGGCCTCAGGTTCAAATCTTAGCCAGGACACTAGCTATTATCACAGGTTTTGATCATTTTTCTCAGGCCCTGCTGGCAAATGCCTGGATTTTGCCTCAAATTAAGGAAT
>NW_019772006.1:0-2060 GCF_002891405.2 Cryptotermes secundus | reverse complement strand
GGGGGGGGGGCCTGTATCTCCATCATCAAAGTGAATGAGAAGATAGAGGCAGCAGGCTCCTCCAATATTGCAACAATCTACAGACCCAAAGATTTGCTTGCTGTAATTTCTCATTTGATAGTGAAAATGTCCAGTGGTTGGCAACATTGTATTCATTCTTAATGTTATGAACTCTTGTACCTAAGATGAATCATGTGCTTGATTGATTATTTACTGTACCTTTTACATTTTGTATACATTTTATACATGATAAATAAAGTATATATGAGTATAATATTGGACACCTTCTGTTTAAAAGAAATCTCACTGCATGTTTTGACAGGGTGTGCAGCATAGTCTCTTGCTGTTTAAAACCACTCCACCGTCTTGAGACTACTAAGATAAATTGAAATTTATAGGTTAGAAATATTTAATTTCCCTGATCAATAACCAGCCTCCAAGGAAGGCTATGTATTGCTCACTCTCAAAAAGGACTGTTTTTCCAACAATCATGATGACTTCTAATGAAGTGACGATGGTCAAATAACATTCCTATGCTCGTTAAATTGTATTTTTTATTTATGTTTTGAAATTTTACGCATAATTAGGCATGTTACAATGTGTTCGTCATTAACAGAACCCACTCATAAACTCTTCTGGTACACTTACTGCCACCCCTTGTTCCTATATGCAGACAAGAGATGTCAGAGATGTGAAGAGTACAGAAACCACTCAGCGTGTGAATATAATGTGGCTGTAAATTCGTGAAGTTCATTACTTTTATTAGGTCATGTATACTTAAACGAGTTCTCAGTCTTGTAGTTAATGATGAAAGACTACATAACATTCTTGATGAGATGTAAAATTTTTTACTCATTGTTCACATGAATAAAAATTTGCTTTAATGAGTGAATGAAGTTCACTTTAACTAAAATTGTATGATATGCCACACTGTGGCAGGATGTCTTACAGAATTATAGAAATTAAACTTGTCATACGTTTCTGTTCACCTGTGCACATCAAATGAAGGTGTCCAAATTTTACAGTTAGTGTGCCTCTTAAATCATCAGCATAAACTGGTTAATGGGCTCCATCAATCATGAATATGGTAAAAAGCAAAGCATGTGCACTGCCGGCCTTCTTGTCGAGACACAGCTTATCCTCAACCTTTGCATTAAATGGAGGTGACTCATGAATATAGTTATACAATTGTTCACTAGAATAAATATGTGGAACTAGACAAATTGAACCAGATGAACATTCTGTTTGCAGCCAGTTCCCGTTGGCTCCAGTAGAACTGCTCTGTAGCAAGGCAACTTTATGGCAGAACATCCAGACAGCAAAATGCCAAACCAGCAGCAATATCTACATGGGCAAACTTCAGATTGTAGAAAATTCTCCAGGCATGGCGGCATAGTACAGTTTTGTCTGTGGGTCTGTGTAGTTTGCCTGCAACAAACCACAAATGCATCTCAAACTGTCTAGTCATATACACAAGAAGGAAAATGGACTGCTCCTTCAAGTTAGTCCGTTGGTTGGCTAGTTGTTCAGAAAAGGAAAGAAAAGAACATTACTGTTATAAGACAAAAAATACAAGGGGGAATATAAGTGCTAGAATGTCCACGCTGCATAATGATGAGAGTGGAGTTATTATGAAGTGACTCCAGTAGCACCAAAGAAAAATAATTATGGTGATGATGTCTGGCAGAGGGACACTACAGAACAATGAGTGTTTGAAACAATCGAGGTATCTGTTAGTCTGGGTCCGTGGTTCTGTCACTGTCAGATCAATGACCTAAGTTCAGCACCTTAGCCTTGGACCAGGTCCAGTCTGCATTTCATGTAATCCATATTCAACAAGTGGACTAAATTAAGTCTAGATATTAAATGTGAGTATGACTAGACAAATTCATGAAATTATGAGCAGTCTACTGTATACCTCTAGTGTTTCATGTGAAAACACAAGGTAACCCTCTCTATGTTCCCCTCCAGCCCCTCTGGCTTATGTAAATGAGACCAAGTGATTAATTATCACTACTAACATTCATATGAAAAGAATGGTTACACGTGAATGCAGGAAA
>NW_019772005.1:0-2058 GCF_002891405.2 Cryptotermes secundus | reverse complement strand
GTATTATCACTAGTTTTACTGACTCCTCTGTGATGTCATATTCATGCAGTTGCTGTTGGAAGCTGTAATTAATCACATGGCAGAATTTGAAAACAGTCTGACACCTAGCATTTTTGAAGCACTGAAGGAAGTTCAAGGTAGATATTATTACAACAGCTGCCTGAAGCCCAAGAGACTTGGCCAGTAAGTACTCTCAATTCTCAGTTTACAAACAGATTGTGTTCCAAATAATTCTGTCAGTCAAGTTGCTCTTAATTTGAAATATAATTTTCTCCCATAAATAATGGAATTTAGCAATGGAGTAGCTAAGTTGATGAACTGAAACTGGAAGTCAGGGTTGCTGATTCACAACTCTTAATTAGCAGAGGATGGCAGTAAATTGCTGTAGGCCCTTGGCAGCACAGTTATTCTTGGTTTCAGGTTTTTGGGAAGATTGTTGTGGACTATACCAGAGTACAGTTCTGAACTATGTAAAGAATTTTCAGTGCAGAGAAGATTTAAATATTGTGATTGAAAGCTTAAAAAAGTATGTTGAATTCGAATATAGCATTAGGCCACCAACACCAAGTTTCTGAAAGGCAAATAAAATAATTTTTCATAATGATGCCAAAAGAATTTGTTAGAAACTGTTGATGAAGTTGTTGGAAAACAGTTTGCTGCTTCAGAAATTTCCCCCTATTCTAGTTTCCTGTTTGGGTAAATCAGGATCTTTACTACTTGAAACTAATATATTCATTTTATGATTTTGTCTTTAAGTGGAAGAAATGTTTGTCTATTGGTGCCAGTATCAGGAACTGTTCATCTACAAGATGTCAGTAAAGTCTAGCATTTTGTTTTTGTGTTACCATTTCAGTGCCATGAAGCAAGAAGTTTTCCTGTACATAAGATGTTAATGCTGTATGTTATACTTCTCTTTAAGTGCTAATTGCATCTTGCAACGATCTTTAAACTGTTGTCATCCATACTGCTGTCTGACAAATGTTCCTCACTCCCATTTATACTGTTGTCTCTGAGTGAGTAATAGGAAGAGGACACACCCAGGCATCAAGGAACATGAAGATTATTCATAAATTTTAAGTCCCCAATATCATAACCCTAAAGGGAGTCTTGAAATGATATTTAACACTATAAATGTGCATGTACCCTGGTTCGTCATAGAAAGCCCATGTGTTGGCTAATGTTGAAGACATGTCTTATACATACATCCACTCCTCATTGTCTCCATTGAATGGTAGTACAGATTGGCTGGTAGTCTTCTTTGAATCCTGGCAGGCATAAGTTTTGCCTTTTATGAACTGCTTCATTTGTATAAAAAATCTTGTTCTCTATGTTCACTGTGTTGGTCAGCTGTAAATGACACTACATATTTACAATTCTGCTCATTTAACAGGGATTTGCGATTCTCACTACTCACTCATGTCCATTGGAATGCAGTTGACAAGCATGCTGCCACATCGAGGATCACAGTTTCCATGGTAAAGGCATTTGCAAGACATTTTGTGGAGCATTTGTACATAAAAAGTCTTGTCCAAGGAAATATTAGTGAACAGCAAGCAATTGATGCCTGTAAGAACATTGTAGATATCCTGAAATGTTCCCCTCTTCTACCCAACAAATACCCACAGGTGTGTTCATACATTAGTAAGGTCTAAATTGTGTAACAGTAATATATGTGACATGTGCTTGATTCTCACTGATGAATCTGCCCGTCTGATTGACTGACAACGTTCTGACTGTAATTTAAGTCTGTATTACATTCACAGCTTCGAGTGATGCAGATCCCACTTGGTGAACATTGTTGCCGTGTAAAGTCTTTCAATTCACAAGACCCCAATAGCTCTGTAACAAACTATTATCAGTCTGGGCCTATTTCTATCAAGAGTTTGTGTATTGTTGATCTTCTCATGGTAAGTTTACTCAAGCTGAAGATGGTTATATTTACAGTAAACTTTATAAGTGTATTTATTGTGGAACATACATGTTCTGAATTAGAAGTGGAATATGTGTTGCTTCTGATTATCCACTGGTATTTTATTGATGCATTTACTGATGTGGATG
>NW_019772004.1:0-2040 GCF_002891405.2 Cryptotermes secundus | reverse complement strand
CATGTAGCGAAACCATAGCTGGGCGCTAACCTTGATTTTTTCTGTATGTTGTCTTGTGACGGTCAATAAAAGAGTTGTATAAGTAATACTATAACTGAACATGCGGGGATATTCTGCACAGTCAATTTTTCTTTAAGTAACCCGAGGGGCAAGAACAGTACGATAATATCGGGACGTTGGTGGGTCGCGGACCGCTGATGTGGGCAGTTCGGCACTGTGCAGTGAGCAGGTGTCCAGGAGGTTGACGGTAGCCCCCACGTCGCCATTCATTGCTAGTCATGAAATTCAACACGCACACTGTTTCCGAGAGGTACAGAAATGTCACGTGATACAGCGCCCAGGGTTATAACAACATTAGGCCCTATGCCTGTACAATATTCCAACTTTTGATCCGGTTCTTTGGAACAGAACATGAGTTAAAAAGTAACAAATTTCGTGAGATAAGTACAGGTGTGTCTGCGCCAACCCGAGGATGTGTGTCCACGTCACGAACGTGGCACATCCGGTCAGCAACGTCTGCTCGCCTCTCAACCTGTGGTTCTCAGGCCGTTCCAATTATTCATAACTTCGGCTTCAATAACCACGTGTGTTGAGTTCCTGATTTTATGTGTTTCGTTTTTGTTTCTCGTTTTGGTTAGCTTGTTTTCTCGTTTGTTGTTTAGATTAAACATGTAGATGGACTGACACGTTACCAACTTTTTATAAAACATTGTAGATCCATGTTCACTGGCTCACCTTTAACGTCCGTAAGCTCCCATATGACACATGGCAAACCAGTTGGTCGCCAGATAAATACATATGCACGTATATTTTGATGCGCAAGTACCCTATAGGTACTAATAGGTCTGGTTATTTATCTTGCTGTGCGTCCGGATGTTATAATGAGAGACATTTTTTTCTGGAATTGATCCTGTTAAATAGGCATAGCCTACATGGGAAATTTAATTATAAATTGGTAATTTCATTTTCTGCGCCTTAACTTCTCCATTCCTTACCGAAACAGGCAATTTCTTCTTCATTTCTTGTTCGTTTTAACGTTACTTGAGGAACTTAGGATTGTGACGAATATGACCATTTTTAGACAACGGTTCGGTAAACACATTTCCGAGGTTACGCAGTCAACAGTGAGACCTCCGTTGCTAGGTACCAGGTCACTAGGCACGTTTCGTAGCAACGGACAAAACACAAATAATAACAGAGTAATACACGAATTGTTTGAGGTGGTGGTCACTCATCGGTTGGCCCCAAATTATGAAAGAGAGTTCATTCGTGAATTAGTTAAATTTTGTAGCAGGAGCTACTAATTAATGATGGGCATGATCTGCTATACTGAGCCTGGGCTGACAGGGGCCTTTGTAAGGAACCCAGCAGAATATGTGTCTTCTCCCCTCACATGAGAACGGAAACAGATCGAGTTTCCGAAACTTATTTTCTAGTTTCTAGAATACCGGAAGATGTACAAAGCCCAAAAACTGAGTAATTATGAAATCACGTTATTGTGAAGTAATATTACCGGTTGGTACTTGCACTGTGAAGTAATTGTGTTGTTGCAGTGTAGTAACAACAAAAGCAACATACCGTTAGAGCAAAGTGGAGGTCCATTAGAACATGTTTAAATCAGGTCGCGTTTGCTACAAGCAGATTTAAATTCAGCGCCAGTCCAATTCACAGCTGTGCAGACATCACACGGGGGCTGGCTTGTGAAAGACCGGGAACAGATATGTCTGTGTGTATCCAGTGGATTTGTGGAACTGAGGGCTTGACATTGCCAACACCAAAGCACGATTTCAGATCATCTAGCAGGTCGCATTTATATCCTACTCATTTCCCCTAATTCTGAGGAACAATATAAATACCAAAATAATCATTTATTGTTCTCATTATGATTTCACCATCACTTGCATTAAATAATGGCATTACTCGTGCCTACAAATTTACCCGCACATGATATATGGTGGTGGTATGGTAAAAGGTAACGGTTAATTTGTCCCGGTGCTTAATTAAGCACTACGTCATGAAGGCGTATGGGGGAGTGGATGT
>NW_019772003.1:0-1971 GCF_002891405.2 Cryptotermes secundus | reverse complement strand
GCTTTCTTCATAGTCACCGCCGTGAAAGCCTCAAATCTTACTCGTACATTGTAGTGGTAACGTCAGTTAAGCGTTGTAAACTTTGCCACGCCAAAAACATAAATTGTCAATATTTCTGCTTTCCACGTCTCAACACTCACAGTTACGACTGGGCATTTACGCATTCCTTCACATTCAAGAAAACTTGATATTCGAGCTATAAGACGATCTGACTGTCGTAATAATCACAAGCTGGTGGGTCAAAAAGTTTGCGAGAGATTGCCAGTAAATAAAAGAACAACGCAAAGTCTGGTACAGAGAGAGTCGATAAGAAGCTAAGCGATTAAACGTTAAAACACAATACCTGGTTACAATTTCAAATAGGTGTACAGCTTTGAGAATTTCGGATGATAATGTGGGCATCGATGTAGTTTTGGAAGGTATTAGAGGGATTATCAAAATTTCTGACAAAGAAAATCCAGATTATTATGAATTTGATAAGAATAAACCGTGCTTTGAAGACAAAGGTTATAAACTAACCAGATCCCAGAAAACCTAGGCATATTGAAGGACAATGTTAATTTTATTTTTATAATGTGCATCCTGTTGTGTCACAACTATAGTATATGGTTAGGCAACGTATCCGTCAACACAAGAAAATTGTATTACAATTAAAATCACATAGATTGAATTTTATTGTGTTACCGCTCCTGTTTACCGCGGTAAACAATAAAATTCAATCTCCGTTATATTGATTTTAATTGTAATACCAATTTTCTTGTTGTGTTGACGGATACGTAGGATAATGCTCAAATGAATCTAAAAGATGCAGAGTGGGCGAGTTTGGTTTGGTTCATCTAGCTCAGGATGGGGACCAGTGGCAGGGCTTGTGAATACGGTAATGAAAATTCAGAGTTCCATATAACACTGGGAATATTATGCGTACGTAGCAACTATTAGCTTGTCAAAAAGGACATGGCTCCATGGAGTCAACTGAACTGCAACTGTAGCAGGAGCAGAGCGAAATGAATGCAGAAAATCTGAACACTGGAAAACGTAAAGCGAGTAGACATTTCAGGAAGAAAAACACGGAATACCTGACGGACAAAATTAATGATCCTGAAAGAATATTAAAGGTTGTTATAGACACACGGATTTATGAAGGGTTATAAACCTAGCAGACTTTCCACATCTGAATAGGTGAAAAATTACTTAGCGGCTTTTCAGCATACATGGGGTCACTTTGTTACGTAAGGTGAAGTTGCCCCTGGGCTTAATTAAGCACCATTCCATGAAGCCATATCGGGCAGTGGAGGTATAGCTCAACCATTCTTGACCTCGGCAACAGATGGAGGTAAGTGGTTAGCTTTACTCTCGCGGAAATAGCCCTCAGTATCCACTGTACAGGAGGCTGGGTGGGTCCCAGAGCCGGCGTGGACCTGCCAGCAATCGAACCCCTTATTTCTCGGTCGCCCAGCCCGCAGCCTATTCGCTATACCGACTTGCATGCGAGTCATCAGCACAGAGGCGAGTGACTACGACCCGCGGGCAGGATCCGGCCCATAAGATCTCTTTATCAAGCCCATGGAGCTATTGCGAAAACTAGCCTACAATATTATCTGCATACAGCAACGTTTTCATAAAATTAAAATGCCTGTCAACAAATGCAAGAAACACAAATTGTTGCACTGATGTGACGAGTAATGACAATCGTTCTGTACATTATACGCTTCCAGGTATTAAAAATATTTCAGAAATATTGGGTCGATCTCTTTACGGCTCGACGAAACACTTGTAACCCTTATTCCAGCCTAAGGCTACAAAGTTTTCCCACCCCTAAATTAGAACAGAAGGCTAGGCCTTTTGAGACTGAAATTTCTACTGAAAAGTTGGAAAGGTATAAACCGCCAGTCACTGATGAGATTCATAGGCTTCAAGAGAAGCACCGTTGAGTCTGGTACACCCACGAAATTAGTTAGGATACTGAAAATA
>NW_019772002.1:0-2050 GCF_002891405.2 Cryptotermes secundus | reverse complement strand
CTGTCCCTCCAGGCAAATTCTGAAATAGTACTTCGACCTACGGCCGCTTCCTTCCAGATCCTTTCCAATTCATCATCCATCCTTCCATTCGACGCTATGGAGTCTGAGATACTGAGAGCGTCGTTAAATAAACCACAAAACAAATACATTTTAATATTATCTTCCATATCCGGCTACGCAACATCTGTCAAGCTCTCCTCTTTGCAGAATGTCGAACCAGAATTCGCTGCGCTTTCCATCCTCCATGCATGCTACATGTCCTGTAGTTCTCATCATCCGTGTTGTAGGTCGCATATCTGGGTTGGAAAGATGACACAAAATGTTTACAGAGTTTCGATAGGGAAATCTCTTTAACGGATGGTCACGTGGGGTAGATGGGAGAATAATATTGAGATGAAGTTTCGGAAACAGTTTGTGATGACGGTGAGTTATAATATGAGTGGCAAAACTTCAGGTTAGGCTGCTTGTTTTTAGCATTATGACTTCGTGACACAATTTTCCGACAGCCGCTGTGCTCCAATCCGCTCTTCCTGGGGGAGTGGATTTGATTTAAATCGCTTCTTAGGAGCGCGAGGCGACGTGACGTCACACAACAGCCGTTCTCTTGTTTGAGTGTCTAATTTCCTGGGCCGCTTTCTCAAAGAGAAGAGGAGTCAGCACTCCGGAACTAAAGGAACACAGCCGCAACACATATTCTTCTTCTTCTTACCGTCTCCTTCCTTTCCTTCATCCTTGTTCGACTTCCCACTCTTCCCATTCTATCTCAGCCCCCTTTTCGGCTATCATCGCCCCTTCCTTTTGGTGCAGCTGCAAATAAGAAATGTAAAAATGCGCCGTACTAGCTTCGCCGTGACTGTCTGTCAGTAATTATCATCTCGAGAACCGCTGAACGGATTTTCATGAAACTTGATATTAGGACATTCCAAATATGGTTAAAATAAATTACTTATTGAGGGCTAAATTCGTTTCTGCGGGCATTTCTAGTGTAATCTGATAGATTTTGATCGCAGCGGTGCATTTCAGGTTGACTGACCCGTCGACCGAAAGATTGGCTGATCGAATGATTTCATAGTTCCGAAATGCAGAACTGCCCGAAACAGTAGCATCCAGGCTACACTGTAATCTATTGTAATTCATGCCTCAACTGCGAATTATTCTCACCGAAGTGAAAGATTTGTAAATATGGCAACCCTGGTATCTCTCTCAATATGGAACGAGGATGTCTCAAGGCGCCTATTATCCTTCTGATCCTGAGACTGAGTTGCAGCGACTTTGCTGCCCCCTCGAGGGAGCTTCTCCAACTAGAGCGAGAAGAGGAAATATCACAGCGCAGGAAATAATTTCACTTGTCTCAAACAAACGCGGCCTAAGTAGGCGGCCATCACGGCCTCATGCTGCATCCATTCCGCTCGTGTCACCATGTCTACAGAAATGCTCAAGATACCGCAACTTTAACAGGTGTTGAAGATAAAGCTAAGAAAAGCACCGAGCTTGTACTGACGTCACACATCGGAGTACTTAGTACTGCTAAATATCGGCTTACATCACTTCCCTTTACGTTCTCTTGGAGCCTTGACCTCCGCTGCGACTAGTGCTTATTCTTCCTTGCCATGTACTTTAGCATCCACCTCTTCAATTTCAACTCCCGTGAAGCATTCTCTCTATCTACAATTATACACCCCGTCAACATTACATCTGCAGTTTCGATTCGGCACTGATGTTCATGCGATTTGCATTGTCCTCCGGTTTCTGACATCCTGTAATTTATTTCTGGCGACTACTCACGTTTCGGAGGAGTATGCTGCCTCAAAACTGCACGTCATCAGAACCATGACACAACCTACTGTTTCCCTTGGTGTCTGTCACTTCGAAGCCGAACTCGCAACCCGGAGAATCGCTGAAATTTCAATTATCATTGTATACACGGTACAGTTGTCTCTGTATGTAATCAATTAAGTACTATGCCATGAACATGTATGTGGGGAGTGGAGGTATAGCTCCACCATTCTTGGCCTTGGCACTAGATAGACCTGCGTGGTCAGTATGCGCC
>NW_019772001.1:0-2040 GCF_002891405.2 Cryptotermes secundus | reverse complement strand
AGACAAAGCCTTCGTCTCTAGACGGAGTCCCCCTACTCCAGAGACCAGGTGTCCCAGTCCTTCTCCTGCTGCAAGTGAGCAAGAAGTACTAGCCCCTTGCAGTGGTATGTCAGTACTACTTACTCCCAAGAGAATAGTTTTTGGTCTTATCTCAGGCAGGTTTCGAAACACTGGTTCGTCGCTGCCTTTTGCTGCAGTTTCAACAGCAGGTTCGCATTTTGCAACTGGTTCACCAGCTCTTCCAGCCCACCGCTGAATCATTTTTCTTAGGGTTCTCCTTGTAGGCGTGCCCCTCATCAGTTTAAGGTCATTAGGACCGGTTCTTGATTTGGTACTTTTCACTTTTGTCCCACGAGTCATGGGGATTTAAAAGGTCACCATCCGCAGCTCCCCATATGGTGGAAGGCATAAGGACAACGTGGAGCTGCCTGGTTCCCCGAGGGGATCGTTCAAGACACTGGCTAATTACGACCCCAGTGACACGTAGCCCTCAGCACGATGCCTCACACATTGGCTTAGGTAGTTCGATCCTTTTATGAATAAGACCCTCGCAATCCTCCAGGAACTAGAGTGCCTGGTCGGGGGGTGACGGGTATCCCAGGTGATCAATGGGAGTAAGATACCAGCTAGTCATTAGATTGCGACCAAGGAAAGTTTGCATGAGAGAGCCGCCCCTGTTGGTGCCCTGTGAGCTCCCCTCTTCCCCCCCTCCACATGGGTTGGTCAAACCGTTTTAGAGTGTTGCGCCCGAAGGCTTGCTGCAAATTATCTGTACTCTTGTCTGACAACCCAAGTAGCCGAAGCTACCCCCACACGAGTGCTCTCCCGCATTCTTCCCGGGTACACCGTAGTGAAACCCAAGGGTCGTTATGAGAGGCTCCGGTCATACTGCCATTGCACTTTATGGGAACTTAGCCGCCAGCCCCCATTTGTCATACTAATGTAGAACCGGAGACTGTCGTTGCCCAGTGGGACCACGAGGAGGTGTCTCGAAGCTGTGTCCCGACGCATCCCTGGTCCATGATGCGTCCCCACAAAAGACAGCCTTAGTTGAGCCAACCACATTGACGATGGAGTCATGACTACCTGTAACATGAGCCCTTAAAATGGTCACAGGCACTCCCGCCAATTACTCACATTACTTTTGTTTAATGGTTGTTGTATATTTCGGTCCACATATGAAACCAGGCAGTCCCATTTAATACTTATCTACTTATTGAACTGACGTAATAAAGATCCATATTAGAGCTACTCATCACAATCACATGATACATTAAACTGTCACGAATTTGCAACCATTTTTCTCCTCTTAAAATTTTCAGTATAAAAATTGAAATTTAAAATTCTTTAAAAATCACTGTCCTCTAGATTTTAGGACCCTAGGCGATGAAAAATTAAAAATGAAGTAATTATGAATGTAAAAGTTAAGTTCAAATAATTATTTAATTATGGGTTTCCTCGAAAGCCCGTTTGCTAACAAAACATTAAACAATTAGCAGTCGAATAAAAGAGAAACTCAACAAGACAGAACAATGCATCTTGTGTTGTGTAGACACTAATGGGCTTATTGCTTATATAAAACTCTGAAAGTCCGTAATTTGCTTACTGAGGGAGACAGATAGCTGAAGCATAGCAATAGTGGAAAGGAAATAATTTTGTACTTGAAGAAGTAAACTAGAAATTGACACGTTGAAGAATTTTCAACTGGAATAAAATGTCCACATTTTTTATTATTAAGAATTGAAGCATAATTAGGAGGAAAGTTTATTTGGATGCAGTGTGTGTAAATATATATCTCTTGTGATCTACAGTGCACTAGGACTTGAGAGTTATGTGTACTATGATTGAGAGAAGTACACTCATTAATATTAAAAATGATGAGTATATTCCAGATTGTAATACTTACAATAATAAGAATAATAATGACGAATTAAAGATCATTAATGTCACATTAGTAGCAAACACAGATATAATAGTTATAAACTTAGAAATAATATTTATAATGCAAGCACCGTTCCAATCACGGATATGAACGTTACA
>NW_019772000.1:0-2037 GCF_002891405.2 Cryptotermes secundus | reverse complement strand
GAATTCTTGGATGTGACGCTCTATTTCTAATTACGGTATTCAGGGACCGTCTAAACATTAACTTTATAATCACTAAGAATAAAATGAGATAAAATTAAACAAATACGTGTGTCAGTATTAATTTTATTTCGGTTACACTACGCCACAACACGGTTTGATCTTAATACAAATAGAACATCATGTGGATTCAAAATAAACAAAATTCAGAATCACTGAAATAACAAGCTAATATTAGAGAGAATTTCTATAAAACTGATCCAGTTTCACATGAAGATATGTGGTATAATTTAGTATTAAATCTTTAAAAATCCTTAAAATGAGACTGAAGTTAAGCGTGCTTTTGTGCATAACACTGATGTACTGCATGTTGACTAATGGACGTGTATCTCATATGGAATTCCTTGTCGAACGGTGGCATCGATGTGGTCGAGTGACGGAGCATGTTGTGAATGGCATGTTACCTGTAATGGTCCTCCTGACTTCAGTCATCTACTGCAGAGGCATGCCTGTAATATCAAATGTTTTCTTGATATTGTCCCTGATACTGATAAGACACGATGTTTGGATTGGAAATTGAATTTGCTCAACTCTTAGAATTCGTAACTACAAGTAATAATAGCTTTCCAATAATTCACGGAGTCCACTTCTCATTACAGCACACATTGTCTTCTATGTCTTCACTAGCCGCTATCTGGTAACGGCTCTCAACGATAGCTACTCCACAGTTTCCGCGTTAACTCCCATACTGCCTGGCTACTGTCTCACAACTCGTCCTAAACTGGCCACTCACTGGCTGTGACTCTTTAAAGCACGCTCACCACGGATTCGTCGAGCAAGCTGCATGTCCTTAGGCATGATGGTAACGCGCTTGGCATGAAGAGCGCACAAGTTAGTGTCTGCAAAAATAGCCACCAAGTAGTCCTCACTGGCTGTCTGAAGAGCAGCTATGGCAGCACTCTGGAAGCGGATGTCTGACCTGAAGTCTAGTGCAATCTCACGAACGAGACGCTGGAATGGCATCTTATGGATCAGCAAATCTGTAGATCTCTGGTAGCGTCTAATTTCTCGAAGAGCCACAGTACCTGGCTTGTAACGATGGGGTTTCATCACTCCTCCTTTGGAAGGCTCACTAAATTGAGCTATTTTCATCCCAAAGTTTGATTGAGGCCTCTTTCCACCTTTGTGATAAAACGCCGCTTTCTTTGTACGTGCCATCTCTCAAGCTAATTTTCTAATGTACGAGTATATACCCAAAACGTCACTAAAACTGCCGCTAATATATTCACGTGACTACACCAGAACCAAAGTCAAATTCACCAGAACCTCCCGCAGTTCCTCGTTATATAGCTTTGAAGCGGACAAGAAAGAGAACATTAGTTACAACAGATTCCCCATTGTTGAGTGTTGATTCGTTGCTGTGGAAATATGTTTACCTTGCCGTACCCTAGCAACGGCCACACTATTCAGTCTTTCAGCCAACATGAGACAATATTATATTGTGGCGTATGTCGTTTGTAACTGTGTAAATTGTAATTATTGTTTGTTTATATATAGGTATTTCTGCAGTGTATGGAGGTATGTAAGTACACTAGCAGCCTCGTGAAGAAATCTCGTGTGTTGTAGGTATAGGTGATTTTGTGCTACTTAGATATTGCTGGCTACAGCAGGTTGCTGTAATTATGAGAATACTGATTGTTTAAACAGTGTGGAATATTTCTAGTGTTTCGTTAATTGTGCCCTATGTGTGATCTGTACCAAGGTCACGTTGGGCGTACTTCGAATTTTGTTTGTTTGCTTTCATGGTGTGTGCGTGTTCTCCATAACATACACAGTAAATTACGGCCCTCTCATTTAGTATGTTGCGTTCTGTTTTAACTAGCCCCATAAATAAGGTTAGAAGGAGAGACAAATCCAAGGAAGCATTTAGCTTTAAAATGTCTTGATCGCTTCCTTACCCAATTCGTCAGGTTAATTGGAAGTTTAAATCAGGAATGTTGCCAAGTAAACTGTTTTAGGGAGGTTTCCCGTCAAAGTCCT
>NW_019771999.1:0-2032 GCF_002891405.2 Cryptotermes secundus | reverse complement strand
GCTCATGTGGCCCCAGCCTAAGAGAATCTCGTGGTAATTAGATAGCCATTTATCTCATGATAATTCTATAGAACAAAAACAAATTGAGAATATAGCCAGAATTTGTTTCACTTATTTGGGACATTATGTGGTTTAACTGGGCCAGTAGCTGCCACATGGTACACTTGTGAATACTGCGTCATCAATGCATCACTCACTCAGAATTGACCATTTAGATACAGTTGCTGTCAGACTTGCAGTGACTTGTGTCTGTGAGTCTGCTGTTGCAATGTGCAGTGATTTTTTTGTTTAAAATTTCAGATCCCCAAAGACATGCCTAGGAGAAACGTTAACACAAGCTGACAGAATCGTCTCACTTAAAAAAATTAAAACCAACTGCCTAAAACCAGTTATCGCCAACTGGTGCAGATAGTCACAGTGCCGAAATCCATAAGTGCACATGCTATACAGCAACAAGAGAAACTGTGAAATCAATGGACATTATGCCACTCATAACAGCGAACTTCCCAAAAATAGAATCATGAAGATAAAGTTCCAGATGCTGAAGAGGCCCTCCATCAGTGGTCCTCTGTCGCAACTTTAAGAGGTATATGTGTCAGCGGTCCAGTTTTAAAGTAAGCTAGAGGCGTTACCTAAAAGCTGGGTCATAATATCCCTGGATGATATGCAGAAAATTCTTTACCCTACAGAGACCTGAATTCCAAATCCTTGGTCGTCGAACCCATAATATAAAGAATTGAAGTACACATTCCTTCTTTTTATATCTTACATACAAACAGTTAAATTATTTCACACCATAAAGCTATATATCAAAACTCACCCACTAGCATCAAGATCAGCCATATTTATGCTCGTCTGTGTCTCTGTAGTCACAGTGCTCTTTGGTCTTGTGACAAACTGTAAACACACAAACATTCATATAAGCAAAGTAGTAACATTACTGATGCAGTAATGCTGATATCCAAATTGAGCGGTTCTCATGTTCATTAACGCTCAACTCATTTATACTGATGTTGAATCCTAGTGGTTTAAGCCATATTCTATGTAATGGCATGAAGCAGTGACCAGTATCCGGAATCCTTCCTCCTCTCAGGTAACCATGCCATTACTTCCTTCATTAGGTAATCCCATCATTCCCATATATCACATGACTCCCCATTCCTCCAGATGTTTATGTAAAATGCTTCATCTAGGTAATGATGCTTAGAAAGGAGTCTTTTCGTTTGCTGGCGACCGAGGAGGAAGGTGATGAAATTCTCATAGGTTGCGCGATCTAAATTCTGTTTGGATTCTTATACTGACCCTTTAGGGCAAGTGACCCTCTTGTTGGGATCCATGTGGCAGGAGCGTTGCAACAAGGGTTTGCTGGGGTTTTAATTTAATTTATGTATTGGTTGGGGATTGTACTGTGTCATTTCGTTTGTTTGAAAAAGTAACGAGGGTTTATATATGCTGGGGTTTGTTTGTAGGCATTTAGGCTTTCATTGCCCCACTTCTGTTTCTGTCTAGTTTCAATAATGGGGCCCTGTTTTGAGTAGTGACATATGTTCTGTTCTGAGTTTCTGTCTTGACTGACCAAGATAGTCGAAGATACAGGTTGCTCACAGGTTTTATATATTCTTCCTGTTTACAAATGTTGCAGTTTAATAATCAAGATTATTATGTTATTATGATTGTTACAGTAATTAATTTTGTTTATTATTTTTGATGTCACTTATTGTTATTAAATGTATTCATTTTGGTGAAACTGGTTTTTCTCTTGAGTAGTACTAAAAGCTTGGACACCCAAGTCCATCAGGAGAGCATTGGGGATGAAATAAAAGAACCAGACACAAATGCAGCGATCATCCCCTAAAATCTGTGTTGGGTAAAGAGCCAACGAGTTGCTAAGGTTTACACTGAACATAACAGGCTTATGCAATTTAGGTTGATAATGGCTGTAAATTTTGCTAGAGAAAAGGGATTGAGTTCATTTTCTCAACATCTTACGATTGTGTTAGTGATTTAAATGCTTATGCCATGAAAAGGGAAG
>NW_019771998.1:0-2020 GCF_002891405.2 Cryptotermes secundus | reverse complement strand
GTTGGGTGGACCCCAGAGCCGGTCTGGACGACGTGGAGTGAAAATTATTGACCCTACCGGGACTCGAACTCTGACCCCTCGGTCGTCCAGCCCATAGCCAGTTACTATACCAATTGAGTTATCTGAGCTCCTTCAGTTAACAATATTTTATAGGAACCTGGTGCTTCCATTTTAAGGGTTGAGGAGTTTTATACCCTGAAGACAGGAGCATCAGGTTCCTCCAAAATATTAGCAAGTATTTACCAGATAACACGGCATCACATCCAAAATGACAGTAACTGTTATAGTCACTGACGTGGGAACATCTTATCTAACAGTATAGAATGAGTTACTGATAGAACTAAATGCAGGCGGGCACCAAGTGACTGAGGAATGTGTTGAGAACATAATCACTGACTTCTTGTAGTGTTATGCCATTCTGTAATATAAACATTTCTGTTCCAGCTGTCGACACGCTGACTGCACGGAACCTCCTCATGCATGCCTTCAATTCCATCCTTACGATGTCTGATGTCCTCGTGGTGGCCCACCCAGTCAGACTTCTACACTTCTGCTTACCACTCTTGTTCACATTCGCCTATATATGTTTTTCGGTGATCTATCACCTTGCCGGTGGCACTGGAGAGAACAATGCACCTTCCATCTACCCAGCACTGGACTGGAATAACATTAAAAGTACACTGCCCACAGCAGTTCTTGGAATGCTGGCTGTCATTTTTGCCCACTTCTGTGTATGGTTGATAATAATTATATGCAAAAAAATAGCTGGCTCCAATGATGATGCGTGTGAGGAACTGGACCTTTCTAAACCATCATACAATCAGGTTCAATCAGTGAAAATTAATATGCCATGACAGAAATAGGAACTATATGGCAAAACCATTTTCTATTTCAAAAGTTACATTACTCAACATTGTAATTAAGATGTTTCAAAAAGTTCCACAGTTTAAGACGAATGTGCTAAAAAATTCTGGTTGAATCCTCTAAAGACTGGATTCTGTAAGCAAAAGTTCTCTACTTTCAAGATACCAAAATAAACAGCATGCCAACCGACTGCTATATGAAATATTTAATACTATGCAGAGATGATACGAGGATAAGCAGACAACTTGCACAAGGACCTAGCTTATCTCCCATTTTAACTGTATAACAAGAAAATGGATTGAACAGAGATTAAAAGGTGCTGTTTTGGGCAAGAAAAGATTATAACCAGGGGTGGAAACGGCTTTCAGAACTAGGTGGATACTCCAACCCAGAACTAAGTGCACATCTCAGATCAGAAGAAAAGTCCCAGGAAAATGACCAACATATATTACAAGAAAATTATCACAATGTAGCCTCATTAATTTGTTCTTACATGTATTGGTGTTGTTCCCCTTTGTGTGCCATTCCAGTAGAACCTATTTAAATCTGTGATCACATTACAGCATATGTATATAAAATCTTTCACCATCAACACACTACATCACCTAGGAACACTCCCATGATAGAAACGTGTTTGTTTTCTCATGTAACTGGCATATTATGTAACCAGCAATATCTATTCCCCATACACTGGATAATGGGGAGTTTACTTTATTAAGATTACAGTCTTGAGGGAAGTTATGTCACGTGGTTTGGTAGAAGGTACCTACCTACCAAACTACACATACAACAAACATATCCCAGAAGAGACTACCCTTAATATTCACTGCCATGAGAACATCACTGATCCCAGAAGATAGTACTCTTTAAGGCAATAGAGTTTCTCACAAGCAATAGTGTGAGACCTCGGTGTTCTCGGGATAAGAAACTGTGCTCTTGTTAAGAGTGATGGGTCTGTCACTGGTCAGTGCCTTGATCTCTGCCAAAGCTTAGACTCTGGTCGTTATGGAAAATACCAGGACTCCACCCTGGTGCGAAGCACATGTCGATGTGACGGTCCCCTCTGCTTGCAGCAATCTGTCCCATCAATCCCTTAATGGGTGTAAACTTAATCACAGTTCATCTATTGTACCAATAGACAAAAATTAGGAAGATT
>NW_019771997.1:0-2025 GCF_002891405.2 Cryptotermes secundus | reverse complement strand
TGGTTGGTTGGTTGGTTGGTTGGTTTCCAGTGGCTGCATTTGGAATCATTTAACCTGTTCTGCTGCTTGCTTCCCAATAGAGAGCACTCAAGTTCTTGCTTTCTTGCATCTTGAAGAAGTTTGCACTTTTCCTTTGGGAAGCTTTGCCAGGTTTGTTGCTCCTTTTGCACTACCCAGGGGACACGTATACAGGTATTTGCACATGTATACTAGTTAGAAATGGAGAATTTAATTTTTGTTGTTAGAACAACATCAGGAATTGGTCTCTTGTGCAGTGCTTTTAGATTTCAGTAAAATTGTATTCTGTCATCTCATGCATGCATACATGCAAGAAAGGAGTTACAAACCATGAAATGTACAGTCTGGATAACGTATGTTCCGACTATAATTTGGTTTTCAACTTGTTCATAATAAAATCTACATACATTTTGTTGGCCTATGCAATAAAACTGCAAATTGTGTTTGGTTGTATCTATGTGTAGGAATGAACCCCAGCAAGATTGGAGTAACAGGTGAGGATATCCCAGCTAGCAATGCAGATGAGGAGAAATGCATGATCTACCAGGAATATCTCTTGGATCCCACTCAGACTGTAGCACAATTTTTAGCAGACTCAGGTGTCTCCTTAGTTGACTTTGCAAGATTTGAATGTGGGGAGCAACTAGACATCGGAACTCCACCTGAAGAACAACGCAGTCTTGACGTGGCTGTTGAAGTTGGAGGATAGTTGTATTTGTCCTATCAGAATAAATTAGAATTTTTCACACCTATGTTGGTTTGTGCTCCCCTAGTATACAATATTCGACATCATTGAATTGGTTTACAGTAAATTATTTACAAATTTGTAGTTACATTACATGCATGCATGTAAAAATTTCTGAACAAATGTTGCTTCTGATGGCAGGGTTTTATAATGTTACTGTACAACAAAAGATACTTAATTATTATTTTAGTACACATAGAATCAGTTCCTGTTCCTAAGTTTTTATTTCCTTTTTTTTCCTTCCTTTCTTCAAGAATTAAAACTTGTAGTATGGATGTATACAGAATCAGTCATAATGGGTTGCCTCTTCTGTCTCCTAGTGATGCTTAGTCCCTTCGATAACCACATGTGACAGTCCTACCATGCTGGTGCAGTGTCATCTGCAGAATAATGCTGACAGTGATAACTGCACCCAGATGCAGAGAACCTCATCATGTCTTCTTAATGTGTTTGGAAATCACAGTTGCTAGCAGGTCGTTCTAGACAACTGTAAGGCCAACATAATGGCATCGTTATAGCTGAGATCTCAGCCCATGCAAAATATCTCTGATGATTATGGAGTGCTGTGGATTCATGCTTCAGTTCATCCAGAACTCCAGCAAGAAACATTGTCTCGGGCAGAGTTGTGTCCATATAGCAGCTTACATGGACCACTAAAGTATGATGAAGCGTCAAATGTTTTCCCCCTCAGCTGTAACCCAGCCCATCATGCTAGTCATGAAGTAGGATGATTAGATCTGACTGTAATATGTACAGATCAATCCATGGAACCAGTAGCACCATTTCAGGTGGTGATGAAATTTGGTATGCATATTAATCCTGTAGCCAAACATCTTTGCTGCCTTCCTTCTTCTTGTCCCCCTCCCACTTTTATGGAGGGATGGGTGAGATTTCTGTGTAGTTTATCCAGAACAACAATTGTGTTCCTTGGAAGAAATAAATTATGATTATATATATAATAGAGATGCTACTGTAGTTCTCTATAGCATTGGATGAGAGTACTGACACAAGTAAAGCAGCTCAGTTGTTGATATTAATATATTTATATGAGGATTAAATGACATGATTCATACCATTAGTGAAATTGTTTCTGTGGAAGCCATAACAGGCACAACTCAAAAAGGCTGTAAATAAATGTTGAAAAAATAAGCTGTTTTGGAAGAAATTAATTAGTGTGATTGCAGATGTATCTTAAAATCTGATATGTAAAGACTTGGACTTTTGATAAGATGCAAGATAGTGTTTGTGAAATGTGTCTAATT
>NW_019771996.1:0-1968 GCF_002891405.2 Cryptotermes secundus | reverse complement strand
ACCTTCGGGTTCCATAAAATGCTGGGAAGTTCTTGAGTAACCGCATAATTGACAGCTTCTCAAGAAGGGCTCAAGCTCCATGAGTGAGTGACATACCAGTGGCATATACCTCCTACACGCTAGAGGTCATCCTGACGCGGAGACTCAAGGTAAAAAACACTGACGCGGCGCAGACAAAATAATCATGAACACCCCATACGCAATTTGTGAGGAAAACAGGTTTGTCTCACAGTACGCATGTGTTCTCGTCTTCAGTAACTGCAACACTGAACTATGTTCTCTCTTCAGTTGCTGTATACCTAAACTAACCAACCAAAGAATTTACTAACAAACTGAAATCTCAATCGCAATGGAACAATTCTTCTTGTGAAGATGGTCAAGAAATTTTCTTTCAAGGAACGGGAACTTTCAATAAATTTTCGCAAGATCCCACCATTGACCACCATCCTGAGCCAGATTAATCCAGTCTGAGCACTACATCTACATCTCTACGTTCCATTTCAATATGATAATGCCATCTATGCCTATATTTTTAGTGCCTTCTCCCCTCCAGGCTGGTGACTAAAAATTTTAACAAATTCGTCATCTCTCCCACCTTCACCCACTCTTTCTTATATTACTTTGTTTACGGGTTAATTAACGACAATTTCAGTAGCTAGACTGTACAAAGCCAGCTGGATGCATAACAGAAGAAGGGCATTTCGGAACGAAGCAATCTCGAATTACCAGAGCTACTGTCTCGATTCCTGGTGGAACTAAAGAAAATCACGAAAAATCAAAGTAAGTGTAGCCATTATCTCTGCCGAGATTTGAACCTATTGTCTCCATGATAGAAGTCACTTGTTTAATGCTCCTTGATTTGCAGTTAGAAATAAAATTTATGAAGTTTTTCGTTATGCAATTTTCTGCAGTCTCATGAAAATTCCTACCTCTTAGTTCTAATATTGTTTCCTTTTATTAAATGAATTTACCTTAAATTAATGTTCATTAATATTTCGTAATTGGCAAGGCATATCAAATAAAATTTCATTCATATCTGGAGAATTTAGTGGCTACATATGCAGTGCAACATCTCTTACATAATTACACAAATTTCCCAGAATTTCACTAAGATATATTGCTGACAAACGCGACAAGACCTGTCACGAAAACAGCTGTACTAAATAAAAAGCACTACCATTTCAGCACATAGAATATGATACCCATCGCTGCAGTTCCCTTGTATTCATTTCAACTACTCGACAAAACCCGGAAACTCCTTCTGATGACGACGAAGCAGGAAATGTAATTACTAAAATGTGATTCATCAAGCCGAGTGACAAGCATAACCTCAATTCCTCCCTCTCCAGTCGTCGGATGTTCGACTGTGGAAATATAGCGGAAACAAAATGACACTGCGTGCAATATTGTGATAAGTTGCTAGGAAAGGCTGTCAGTACTGTTACGTCAAACCGTGCTTTATCTGTCGATATAATTCCATAGCAGTTTTACTGTTTTCTAACAAGCCCAATTCTATTAAAAGGTTAGCACAACAATAATGGCTTTGACTTTTAACAGGGTGGGGTCGGCTAAAAACCAACAATGCTGATACGCTTCGTGTACTTCTTCAGTCCCTCCGGATTAAAACTCTCTACTTTACACAGCCCACTTCATTCTTGCGCGTTTCGTTCACCAGTCTGCAACCTCTCCAGTTAAATCAAAACCGCCAATTAACGAATCGATGATACAACTTGTGTATATTTATGTCTATTTAATGTTCTTTACTGATTTATTTAAATATAGCAGTAATCTCAAAGATCATATTAGGCCTTGAAATGTGAATGGTTATTTAGTGGATATAGAAATTCGTTACCATGCTCAAAAAAAGTACGTCGTTATGTCCTTTCCTGATTCATTTCAGAAGACCATAGGCGGGCTCAGTAACCCAATGTCACCATAATAGCTTATAGAATATGATAATTCTGATTG
>NW_019771995.1:0-2012 GCF_002891405.2 Cryptotermes secundus | reverse complement strand
GTCTAAGTGCATGGGGAAAAACCACCCTCTCCAATAACTAACTAACTACTTAGCTGCAGGTGTCTGAATTCTCAGCATTGTTCCTGGTAGGCTCTGTACGTTAAATTTCTAAGGCAATGTGGTAAAATATTAACAATTTAACTCAATATGAAGTATGGGAATAACATTCTGTAAAATATTTTATATGATATACTATCCAAGAATATGTACAATTATTATTATATTTGCGGTAGGAAGCCAGCGACTAACCTCTTGAGCTATGGCGCGGCCTAAGAATTAAGTATACAGCGTAAAAATAACAAAAAAGTAATTATTATAAGCAATACATCAGCGCCTTATTATATATTTCATCATCATTATTGCTGACAGCATTTTATAAAACTCTTAGTACTTAAAACTGAGTAAATCCCGTTTAAAAATCTTTCTGCACTTTCTAAGTTTAACACTAATAAGTGAGCTGTAGTTGTGAATTTACCTGCATTCGGTGGGCAACAAGTTCTGCAATGTGGCGGCGATCCTCTTCTTGTGAATCACCCATAAGGCTTAATGCACTGTCGTTAACTTCGATGATAAATTCACGGCCATCTTTAGCCACAATTATTTCCAGTGCACAGATATCAAGGCCACCAAAAAGCTCTGACACCTCGTCTATCCACAACTTGTAGCGGTCAGTCATCTGTATTTGCTCCAGCATGGCTGAACCTGTGTTTGTTTTCCAGTTACCAGAAATTGATTTACGCCTGGGAATGCAAGATAAAAACATCTGAAAGATTTATGTTCTTTTATTAAATCTAGGGCGATCAGCCTTGTCAATGTTGAATTAAAAACCAATATTTCTTAGCTCTCCATTTTCATCAACAGGGTCGATATCTTGAATGGACATAAATCCCTGATGTATATGCACCTGTCTCTCAAATTGATGTCTCATCCTACTGGCTGACTGTGCGGAAAAAGGGAGGAGTAAAATTCTGCCGTAATCTTCCGGCTCTAACACTTATCACATCACTCAACTTGGTGTCCCTGCTTGTCGCTTAATTGATCTCCTTTTTGCAAATTCTTTCTTACGTTTTTACTCATTTGTTTTGTATAATCCATATACGTTGGAGTGCCTTCACATTATGTGTTTGCTAAATCTGAATTATTCTTCTCTGTTGAGGTTGTTCCTGGATACTCTTATTTCTGTCCCTCTTGTGATATGTCGGTCCTTGTTACGTGATGTTTTGGCTAGCATCTCTGTTTCTTTGAACCTGATCCGGTGGCTTGATTCAGTGCTTCATTCTGCTACTGCGGTTTTCTCCGGTTCATATAAACACAGATGGTGGCCATGTTCTTTATGCTCTGTTTCAATGATCGCTTTGCCCGGCCTGTACACAATTATCCACATTGACACGGAATACTGCAGCCCCTGAGAATTAGGATTATATTCTCATGGGTCTACCATCAGAATAAGCAGGCACTCCAATGCACATGGATTACACATAATTTAAGTGTACAAGCACAAGTATGAGCATGCATAAAAGAAGAAAGTAATCAACAAAGAGAGACACTAGGTGAAGTGGCAGGCAGATTAAAGTCAAACGAGTGAAAATTTTGACTCAGCCGTCATGCCTCATATTGCGCAATTAGGACGAGGCACCAATTTCACAGACCGGTATATCAGCGACATATGATCATTCACTGCATCGACCCTCATAACAGAGCTGGAGATGTCTGAAAAGTTTGTTCCTGGCACGGCCGACAACCCGAGAATATTTCCGTATATTTATTTCAGATGAAAGCTTCAAATTTTACATTTACGAGTACTTTCGTTGTTCGTACCAGACGAGAGATAAAATGTCGAGTCAAAGGTAGAATCTGTGACCTTTCAAGTCAAACATGTCCTACTATTTCAGGTGTTACACAATCGCTTACATCAGGGACGAGCAAGTCATAGCAAGCAGACCGCATATGGCTTTCAGATATTCCAGTGTTAATTACAGGCTAACTTTATAAACAAAACACTATTTTTTTTT
>NW_019771994.1:0-2019 GCF_002891405.2 Cryptotermes secundus | reverse complement strand
TTAAGAAACGGACAAAAAGCTAGAAATATTCTTATTAATATCATTTGAAAACAGGTCCCTTGTCTGAATGCAAGCAAAACGTAATTCAACGGAGCAGAGAATTTTTTGGAAACTTAATGATCGCTCAATTGTTCATGGAAGTTTTCACCTTTTACAGAATAACTTCATCTGAAAAGCCCGCCACCAGAACCTATTCCGACTAAGTCTAATCCAGTTCAAAACATCATCCTGTATCTCTTTTACATATATTTAAATATCGTCCTCCTCCTTCTACTTCTACGTCTGACAAGTGGTTATCTTCCATTTGGGTTCTTTTACTAGATTCTACGTGCCCCACCCAGTTCATTCTCCTTGATTTGTTCACCCTAATAATACTCGTATTTTGGTTCAATCAATGATGATTACTTCTTCTGAATTACTTACTTCTGACAGCAGTCTTTACAAGAGACGGAGAGGAAGTAAACATTGATTGATACGTTTTTAAGTAAGATAAGTTAATAAATATAAATGCAAATGTTACTTTATAACCTTGTGCCTAACCAATAAACAGTGGCGGCGTGTAAGCTGCAGGCTTGTTACCGAGGGTGCTACACTAGTAACTAATTACAGATCTTCGCAGAATTCACGGATTCCTGTACATTCAGAAAACTTCCAATACTGAGCGAGGGCACTATATTGCTAAATCAGTACAAACCGCAAATTGCATTTACTGTGCATATTTCGTGCTCGGTGAAAGGAGAAATGCGAAACGAGGAGACATCTTTCTTCTCTCAAACAATGTGCAGCAGGATTTTAATGCCAATAAAGTAGACTAGGACGCCGGGTTCTTGTGGGTCCGCTTATTTAACGACGCTTTTTCAACTGGAAACTATGTACAATCAAATGGGATGGCAACGATGTTGTTTATGTATCTGTTTGTTTAATGAAGCATTCTGAACTGGATTAGCCAATTAAAGTCAAATGAAATTTGTGTGTATGTGTACTTAATGACGCTATCTGAACTATACAGGTGATATCAAGTCGAATTGGCACCTGTTTGTCTTTATCGGGCTCCTCTCAACTCAATATGATGCGCAAAGTCTAGTAGGATGCTGATTGCTAAACCTGGACTGGGAATAGTACCACCGCGGACTCTTTTGATATACTAAAAGTACTACGATAGCTGGGAATACTGAGGAAGCCCACGAAAAGCCTTAGACGTGAGAGCCGGCTGCAGGACCAGAACAGCACTTGGATTCTCGTGACTAAGAAGCACGCCACTTTCCTAGCTGCACTTCAGCCTCTGTGTACCAGCTGACAAGACAGTATGTTGACACCGATTTGTATATGGGTGTCAGCAACTCGCTCACTTACACAAAAAGCAATGCAGCCAGTTCACACACTGATATAAACACTTCCATGTGACTGACAGATGTCGAGTCAATGGAAACCAGAAACTTGCTCGCTGTTTCACACCCAGACACAGAGACTGGAATTCGCTATACCATTTGTAGTCAGACTTTCCTCTGAATAATATTTAACGATTTAGTTTTTACCTTACAGAATACATATTGCATCTTCATTGCAAAGTTCTTGTTAGGATATTCTGAAAATCGTATGAAACCCATAAACACGCTGTTCAAATTGCAGAGGTTTTAATGAGGCGTTACCAAGCCCTTCAGACGGTTAATTACGAGGTCTGCTCCACATCCATTCAAAGTTCGTATCGAGTTATTTCCAGAGGATGGAGAAAACAGTACAAAAAGGCCGCTGCATTTAAAACAAAATTTGGTTTGTTTTCGTTACAGCGAAAATTATTTACGAATATAAATAAAATATATTGTGACGGAAGATGACCATTTGCTAGGCAATGGCTAGGTAAAATTTGTTTCCGCGGAAACGAATGTTAACAAACGTATTCCCGCGACAACACAACAGAGCAGAGTAGCTGTAAGACATGGCGACTTGTATGCCGGCCACGTGGCAGCCACGCGGATGTATCATTCGATAACAAAATTACATAATTTAACGTCTGCAGCT
>NW_019771993.1:0-2018 GCF_002891405.2 Cryptotermes secundus | reverse complement strand
TTTTTTTTCTAAATTACTGGTACTTATTTTCATTTTCAGAATTGTCTTAGAGTTGAGGATATCTTGTATTTTGATACCTTCTCTTTTAGATGGTATCCTTTAAAGGAGAGTAATGCGTTGTAAGTTCATTCAATAACTATTTTAAACACATTGAATTTGAATTTTAAAAATCATGTGTGTGAAGTTCACAACAGTTTATGATTTGCAAATGCCTAGGAGTAGTACATAGATCAAAGTTCACAAAGAAAAGCTGTCGTGGAACCTATACTGGATTACTCAAATTACTGGGCATAATGGTCAGATCATCACATTAATCCCCATCCCTCTTCTTAATATTGTCCGGATTTAGTGACTGACACAGGGTTTTGATTTGTAATTGGACTTATTGAACACTTACAAATTATAACTGCACATAATTATAATGCTGTCTCTAATTTGCACACTCTGCTTCTCACTACTGCACTTGATAAGCCTTCTGTATCTCCACTGGTTGTGTTCTGGTAACGGATCCCAACAGTGCCTTCTGTTTATATCCTTACCAGCTGGCTACCATCTCACAGCTAATTCGTGCCCACAACTGTCTCATGATGGTGACTACGTTGTATAGTTCACACTTGCTCTGTAGCCTTGGGTTGGGTCAATTGAAAGCACCACTTCCAACAGCCTTTTCTGTTGTTTAGTGCATATCTATTGCCATGGGAACCAGCTGCTGTGTATATACTGACCATTACCACACAACGAATGATTTCTTCTGGCTCCATTGTTATAACTCTTAGGTGTCAGATCTCAATATCAACAACTGATATAGTTATTACTTTCAAAGAGACAATAACATATTTGAATTCTGCACTTGAGGACTCTTTGTGTACTTGAAACATATCCAAAAAAATATGCATTGTTATTTCAAGCCTAAAGTTGATGTTGTGACTGTGTGTATGGCAGGGAGGCAGTATTAAATGGTTTGCACAAGAAGGCACGATACCACAAGGTGGCTCTGGTGAGGCTTGTTGGAATGATGTTGCTTGTGTTCGTGCAGGAGCAGCATGCAGCTTATGTCAGAGCTGTAGCCACAGAGACTGTTGGCACGGGCATTATGGGTAAAATGGTATGTGCTAAATGAACTTGTAAGTAGAGAAACTGAATTTGATTTTTAGTTGAATTAAATAAAGTAGGTGAGATAACGTGCATGGAAGAAACAAATGCATACACAACTTCGTAAATGGAAATAGACTAAATTAATAATAAAATGGGTCTTGTGGAAGTCAGTTGTAAGGCTGTCAACTGATTTGAATTGGTCCCACATAGGATTAATTTACAGTTATATGTGATGGTAACTTTGGGTTTCAAAACACAGGATTTCTTAACAATTGAGTACATGTGCTGCTCTGAAAGTACCCTATAACTGTGTATTTGTATGTGATTGTTTCAGGGCAACAAAGGTGGGGTTGGCGTGCGCTTTGACCTCCACAGTACTTCATTATGTTTTGTTAACTCACATCTTGCTGCACATGTAGAGGAATATGAGCGTAGAAATCAGGACTACCATGACATCTGCTCACGGATGAGTTTCACACGTTTCTTGCCTCCTAAGGGCATCAAGGATCATGAGTAAGTGCAGCAGAGTGTTTTCTCAGTCTTGTTTCTGAATTTTGGAGTTCACATCCCAGGAATTTTTGGCGACATGTTATCATTCTGGAGGACAAACCCGTAACAGAACTTCATAATTGGCAGGGGGAATTACCTATAATCACTTCAAATATAATATATTCTTGCTTATCTACCAGTCTGTGGATTATCCATACTTTTCCCCCCTTATAATTTGTGTTACTTGTTGAATTGTTAAGGGTTTATAAGTATGAGCATTGTCATGTAATGTTCTTTTTACCAAGCTTTTGTCTCTCTCACCTTATCGTTCTTTAAGGGATATAGACTCTACTTTTCTGCAATTATACTTGCAATTGAAAAATGTTTTTATGGTATTAAAGTGGGCTGTTTGTAATATCAATTATCTTTAGTCA
>NW_019771992.1:0-2019 GCF_002891405.2 Cryptotermes secundus | reverse complement strand
GAATTGCTTGTAGGCCTGATTGTGTTCACTGAGTCCTCTCATTGAGTTCCTAGTGGAGGCTCTGTGTTCATTAGTCGACCAATACCAGGACATCTTCTAGCTGATGTTTCATGGTCTCTTCGAGTTCAGACTGGACAAAGTTTATCATGACCATATTTTCTTCTTGGCCATTCCTAATTGCTGCCTTCGTCCTTTCTTGACTGTACTCTCCTCCTTGATGGCACTTAATGTTGCTCTCATGTTTTCTTGACTGACTTTCATCTGTTCTTGATTGGTCTTTATCGTGGCCTCCGTCATTTTGTGACTGGCTTTCACTTCTAGCCTGGAGTCCATCTTAGCTTTCATTTTTTTTTGGTCAGCTCTCATCCCTTTGATAGCTACCAGGCAGTCAAAATGTGCCATGACTATCCATCACGTGGGTTCTGTTCTCACAGTACACAGTTCAGTAAGTCTAATAATTCAATGCAATCCAATTATCCCACTTTTGACACCAGTTGTCATCATGCCATGGATGATCTATTCTGGATCCATTAGTCTGGCTGTCAGATGTCATGTCACAATATGTTGAAAATTCTTGACTCAGTATTTCTTTGGCCACAGTTACTTTGCCTTCATGCATAAACTGGGTTCCAAACACACTGTAGTGAAATTCTGTGGCTTGACTTTCTACATTATGCACTCTCACCTTATTAGTCATGAACCAGACATTTACTGTTATTTAATGCAGTCACTACATATTTTTCTACTTATAAATGACAGGCTGACAGAGGGAATAATCGTAGACCTCTTCAGCCAACTGTCATGTTCCTAGCTGGCTTATCAATGGAGCAACGGTTTGTTACTCAGGAGATCTTTGATCCAACCAGACACAAGTCACTTGCTGCTGTTTGGTGAATGAAACAAAAACTTTGGCACAGAGGACTTCATAACAATATAATGCCTTAACTCACACAAAACTAAGTTACTGAATTCATTTGCTTATACAGAGATACTAAAAGACCTCTTATCTTGGGTAATCGACAGTATAAACATGAGATTTTTGGAGTGCAGTGGATAATATGCTTCCATATTATTCATTTTACCATAAAATCACTACATACAACTGGACTGTTGACATCACTTCTAGAATAAACAAATAAACAGTACTCAGAAAACTTGACAGTTCTTAAAAGAGTGACAGTGAGAGGGTTCAGTATTACAGAAACAAAATATGTATTTATGTTTCATACCTGTTCCATTGTAATACAGCACCCAATTATCACTGTCATCATCAGCTTCAATGGCAGTATCATCCTCAATTCTGGCTGCACTGTGAGTGTCTGAGGTAAAGTTTGCTTCCCTCTTGTCTCGTCTCTCCCCTTCAATCTTGCCTTCCAAACAGTATAGTTCTATATGAGCGCCATTCTCACGAGAAGGGTCCCATATTACCTGATACACATCCCTTCTCAGTTGCTGGATAACAGGAATACCTGGGGGGCTTGGACAATCCCCTGAAAATTAAGAAAAGTATGTTTATATTCTCAGTTTCTTTAATGATGATATCTTAACTGCATAAGTAGTATATTGCTAGAAAGGAGGATGATTCTGAGTGATGATTTAGATGGAAGTGGTTTTGGTACTGCAGATAGAGCTTCACTGTGTTTACGGAGAGTCTGAATACACAGAAAGAAGCTTTATCAGTCACAGGGTTGTGAGGTTTGAAGTTATCACGGTATTACTAATGAAGGTTACTGTCTTCTGGAATGTGACACTGGGTTGTCTTGTAGAGAGTTATCAAAATTTCAGGAGGACCAGTTGCCTCCACCTTCAGAGCAGAAGATATCACATCCCAAAAAGACAGTAATTTTCAGTCAGTGTATTACTTCTGGGAAAGCTGAAAAATACAATACATGAAAATCAGTTTTATTCCATTGATGTTGATTTTTCTTATGTATTTTTAGGAATAAAAGATGGTATAGGCAACTGAAATATTTTAATTAATATTTCATGGTAATATTCATTATAGGAGGGTAAGTCAAT
>NW_019771991.1:0-1997 GCF_002891405.2 Cryptotermes secundus | reverse complement strand
TTTTTTCCAGTTTCTTTATTGATAATCTTCCAAGTTAATTGTATTAAATTTCATATTAACATGCTCTTGGTTATAAACTTATATCCAATTTTCATTTTGTAAAGCCTGTTGAAAACAATGATCTTTGTTACAGTATTTAGAAATGTTATGTTATTCACTTTGACAAAAGTTTCAGGAAGTTGATCTGTTTCTAGTGGTGGGACAGTGAAGTCTCCTGTTGCCTAAGATGGCATTTAGGCTTGCTTCTTCCTGGATGCAGTTCAGTTATGTTAGACATTGTATTGGGTGAATTTAAAATATGTGGAATTTTGGGTGTTGGATCTGCATACTTCATACTCAGGAGATTTGTTATGTGATCATGTTGAAAGATACTTTTCTGTTGAACAGAACCTTCTGAACAGGTTTCCTACAATTTTATGCTAACCAGTAGGTCATTATTTGTCAGTATCATGACACACACCACAGGATAAGAGTGCCAAAACCTATACATCAAATGTACCTCCAACAAAAATTATAGAAGCTCTAGCTATTTCATAGGGACAGAATTTGTATAAAGTGCAGTGTCTGTACAGAAAGTAAAAGCAAAATGCAACATGGAAAGAAAGTGATAAATTATTCTTCACATTAGCTTCCACTATGGGTAATTAACTTCACAATAAAGTCTTTCTAGAGCAGGTCATATCTATTCAGCTATTAAGGAACTGCACTGGTAATACTAATGGTATATAATCTGAAAGTTCATCAATGTTTTTAGTAAGCAGATTTTGTAGTGGCAGTGACTTGCATTTGAGAGTCATAAATTTTTAATTTTGATTGGGTTACTAGTTATCCTGATGTTTTTCTTGTGTTTTATTCAGTCTGCGAGTTAAATGAGGTAGGAAAAGGAAGGTCTAGTTGTCCCTGTTCTTTACTAATAAGCACTATGCCCTAAAGATATATGGGGGGAGTGGATGTTTAGATCTGTATAGTCTTTACCTTGGCACTAGTTGGAGGTGAGCGGTCAGCTTCATGCTGCTTTACCCCTGAAGAAAGAGCTGCCAGTACCAGTCTGAACTATGTAGACAGGAGAAAAGTCTTGCCCGTGCTAGGACTATAGTAAGTTAAATATTGAAATTGAAATAGGCCATAACTACCTTGATTTAAATCCCTCACCAGCTGGTTCCTGTCCTGATGCATTACAGTTCATGTAAGATGTTTTAATAAAATGTGTAGATAGTACTGATAGTTGTGCAGGGGTCTATAAAATGAGATGTCAGTAGGATAGTATTAAAGGGTTTGTTGAAGTGACCGTTCAGGCATTATAACTGGCAGAAGACAGGTGTCCCTGTAGACAAGTACTGCATGCAGTATTGGAGGACTATACAGACAATATTACAAGCAGGGATTGGTGTGACTATAGTCAGAAATATTTTCAGTAATGAAGTTATGTTGGTAACATTATGGAACAGAGATGTGTATATTCAGATCATTAAACACAATGTGGCAAATACATTCTATACAGAATACTGTGTTCACTGATGCATGTACCTAAGTAAAAATTTGACATTCAACTTAATAGTTTAACGGTATTACAGTGAAACTGCAAATGAGTACGAATGACGCATTCTAACGGTAACGACCTGTATCATAGTATTTGAAAATTTATGTTCTCTTGTTCATGAATGTAAAGATTACCGATTTTTGGGTGTGACTTGTGTACCACGATCCCTGAAAAACTTTGTGACATGCCTACAAAACTACAATACCGTAGAACACAGTAATCTTCATATTCAACACAGCGCAAACATAGAATACCGCAGTTCGAACGTCTATCATCAACGGGGGAAAATAACATAGAGCAATACCTCGCATAGACCGGGTAATCGGTTCCGCCATTATCCCGGACTGTTTGGAACCGGACTAATCGAGGAACTAAATACACATACAAAAAAATTATAATTGGTTCCAAAAGAAATTCTCCATTTTTCAATAAACAAAACGCGATTAATAAATTCAAA
>NW_019771990.1:0-2011 GCF_002891405.2 Cryptotermes secundus | reverse complement strand
CATCTACTTTTCTCATAGAATTAGGCCCATGGTGCTCCTCTTATATTGAATAGACGGAATATCCCCTTTATCAATCATGAATAATATCTGGGTGTAACTTTCGATAAGAGGGTTATATGGAGACTGCACATAGAAATGAATGTAGTCAAGGCCTTCAGAACATTGATTCTAATTTACTCCATATTCAAAAGTGAGGGTTTAAGCGCCAATATTAAACTAACCCTCCATGAAACAATGATCAGAACAGTAATGACTTATGTTTGCTCTGCCTGGGAATTAGCGGCAGAAGCCTACTAATAAAAAATGCGGCGTCTACGAAACAAAGTTCTTTGAAACATTGGATTTTCCAAGACGCACATCGGTCCGCGATTTACACACGGCTTTCAACCTAAGTAAAACTGAACTATGTTTTCTTTCGTAGGCTTGCATAACTTTTGTTTGAGCGAAGAATGGAATATAAATCCTTTCGAGAAAGGCAAACTGTAGAAGGAAGAAACAGAAATATCCCGTTACTTTAGCAGATGCCTGTGAGACGTGACAGTCTTATTCGTTATAGCTTATAATACCAGTCAGTTTCAGACAGGTTGCCAAGAAACTGCCCTTGAATCTCTGTCACTATGCATTGAATTAGGCAGTGTGTGATGGGCCGCAGTTAGCCAGCAGCGCATAATGAAGGCTTCCACGGTGTAAGGTTCCCTAGAGGACCCCCAAATTGCCACTACGAGAGGCACAAAGATTCGACGCCGTTAATGCCAGTTCTGCAAACTCAATTATCGGTCTTATAACAGACAATTAGTGAATGAGGCTTTCATGCTGAATGCTGAAGTTAGGTTTCTTGAACAGTATCCATTGAATAAAACCCTATGCACGCCAACTGACAGACCACTGAGCTGAAGCCAATTTTTAAGTTAAAAGGTGGAAGTATTATTTTGGACATGAGACTCTCAATATTTATTTCTTGTGGGATATAACGTCGTGTATTCCGTGAAAGTCATCAAACCTTTCGGAATGTCATATCGCTTCCATATTCAGGGTTGAGAACTAGACCAGTCAAGCAGGGCATGCAGCTTGCTACCTGCTGCATGCTGGTTTATTGTTTAGGTTATATGTTCTCTTTGGAAATAGGGGCCATATTTATCCTACGAAAAGTCAGATGGCTTTAATTAGATTACAAGGTCTTATATCCCAGAAAAATAGGAGTATTCATGAATGTATTGTTCAGTACAATGACAAATATTCACATGAATACGTGAGTACATCATTTCCCGTAACGTCGTGTAAGCCTATATTAAATACGCCGGTAGCTCAGATATGAGTCATATCAAACAATGGAATTAAACATAAATGTAACACACATTTATAGTATCATATGAGCTAAGCATTACACATATAGGTCTATATGTAAACAGACTGAAATGAATACAGCAATCCTCGACAACTCGGCTAAACAGGGTCAGCAAGAGTGTTCAGGGTGGACACTGGAGATTTTAAGATATCATAACAAATTCTTCGTAAGTTTACTTCCTAATATATGCAATGCAGGAAGTACATAAATAATTAAATATAAATAGGTACAGAGACTTCCACAGAAATGCAAATTATAGGATTTCTGTTATATGTGAGGGAGAGAGTAAATAGGTCACAAATGGGAGTAAAATAACTGTAATGGACTCGACAGGTTCGTTAGGTAGCAGCACAGTCCAGCTGCATGACAGTCCAGTAGGAGAGGCGTATGCGCATGTTCAGTGGCTGGTTTTACTAGTCCAAATGGCTACCATGCTTGAGGAGTGTAATATCGGAGGGCGGCGTTCTGTTGTGCAGTTTTGTGGACAAAACGACTCAATGCATGGAATTTTAATAAATAAATGTTTGCTCTTTATGGTGGGAAGTGTTTGTCGTGGAAAGCAGTTCACAACCGGCTCGAGAAATTCTCTCAAAGACGTTCAAAATTCGCAGATGATGACCGACCAGGTCTCCCTGTTGTGTCTGCAACAGAAACAACTGTTCTGCG
>NW_019771989.1:0-1960 GCF_002891405.2 Cryptotermes secundus | reverse complement strand
AGTGCGGCTGGAAGGATTAGGTAAATTGAAAAAATCCAATGACCTGATCGGAATTCGATCCCTTGACCTTCCAGCTTGTATTGTGTAAACTATTGTTTATTCATCATCCTTGCCATGTTGTGACATCTCACCACTTTTAAAAGAAAATTAAATAATTTTCCATTCATGTATTAACTTGGTTATTCACATGTAACATCCTGATCAGAACCAGTTATCTAGGTTAGCCCCTAATATGTGCTGTAGCTACCAATGCCAATGATTTTGGGCTTGCATAGCATAAACATCTTGTTCGATGCATCCGTATAGGAAAAAATCAGCTGGAGCTAAGATCAGAGGAACATGGAGGCATATGATCAAACTCCCATGCTGAACCTTGTGTCCAGGAAATGGTTCAACCTGTTGCATGCTTGGTTTAAAATGTTTTATTTGGGGGGGGGCTGTTACGCTGAAACCACATACCCTCCTGAACATTAAGGGGTACATCATCCAGCAGAAGGGAAAATCAGTGCATTGCAACCCCCAAGATACTTTGATATCATGTATGATCCAGTTAAATAATCACCTATGAGTTGGGTCCAGGTTGTTGAAATAGTTGCATTGAGTATCATGAGGATATTCCGGCTGCTATTTATGCAGGTTGTCGAGACTGTGGATCTTCCTTCCTCAATCCAGAGTACATGGCACAGAACATCAGTTTCATGTACAGTTTTGCTGTGGAAGCCACTGATAGCACTGGAGGAGGAAGAGCATTGTCCCCTTGCTGTAGCCTATGTAGAATGTGTACATGAAAAGGATACATTACCTCATGCAGTGTATGCAGTAGTGCCCTGAGAGGGCCTGTATCTTATGCAGCCTGATGAGTACTGGTTGAAGGATTAGCATATATGCGATCTGACACTTTGCACTTTGTGCCTGCCAATGTATGCTGGTTGCATGAATGCAACTGTTTCCATACTGTCACAAACACAGGTCTGCTGGGATGCCTCCAATATGTATATGAATGATATGCCCTCAATCCAGCTGTAGCATTTCCATCACAAAAGTCATACACAGAATGACTGTTTCACAGTTTCTACTGCTTTACTTTTGGGAGTAATATGAGTCATAAGTGAATACAGTACAAGCTCCATCCTGTGACATCAAGTAGCCACACAGATGTACAAAAAATCAGGACTGAACTTTTGAAATGCTCTAACTCTGATCTTAGCAAACTGGAAATTGACTGTACACATATTCTGCACCAAATTATATTCTTAATGGTTTTGTAAATTTTGGCCGGAGGCCTTTGAACTTAATTCTGAAACATGTTAGACAACAAACTTGAAATTTATACTAAGAAACATTTTTACAATAGTAAAATGTTTGTGATATTAAAAAATGAGATTTCTTAATAGAATCCTAAGCAGAAATCATGTATTCTGAAAATGTTATTCAGTCAGGGTGCTACTTTAAGCAATAGGAGTGAAAGAGTTTAGGACAGGAGTTGCAGAACTTGATAAAGAAACAATAGGGCCATTGTACTACTGTGTAGTCAGTTGACAGTTATCATGTTTATGTAGTAGTGTGTGATGTAATCTGCATAAAACAGTTTTTGAAGATACACTTTCAGTTAAAAGCACTATTACAATGTTTGTAAGTAGTAATCTGTTTCAAAATTAATTACTAACATTTTTCTTTACCTTCAGCGTCAGACAAGCCTGATCTGGGATTGGAAGAATTGAGTACTCTCAATGTAAAATCTCGATACCAGGTGTTTGAGAAATCTGAGACAACAGGTGGTTCTGAATTGGAGCGGTCACCAAGCTCTGTCGGTGTGAAGCGGTCTCCCAGTATTCTCAGCAAGCTGGCTAGGTAAGTAAGATATCCACTCACTCACTTACTCATTATCTGTCACACCCTCTCTGACAGTCCTGTAAACTTGTGTGGCTATGTTCATTGAGATGAGAGGACGTAACATAGA
>NW_019771988.1:0-1998 GCF_002891405.2 Cryptotermes secundus | reverse complement strand
GTGCAACAGGTCCTGACAGACTTCTATTCGATGAGTTTTGTGGTCATGTGCATGTGCACACACGTATGTGCATGCCTGCTATGTCATGGGCTGAAGTGACATGAATACTTGTAATCTCCACAGAAGCAGATCCATCAGATTGAGGTCTGGTGAGCATATGGAGGCCATGGAATGGGCCCACCTCATTGTGTTCACTTTCACCAAGATTTGATTTAGGTGTTGTCTAACACAAATGGGGAAATGAGCTGGTTCCCCACTGTGTGTGAATCACATGACTTCATATTCATAGAGGTACATTTTTCATGAGCTTTAGGGAAGAATTTACCAAAAAATTATGGTACGCCACTTCTATGAGTCTGTGTGGCAAGACATTATCCTGTTAGCCAACATGATACCTACCAACACATTCATCAGAAATCACTGTTGATTCCTTGACTGCAGAATCATATGGGGATTTTCAGCTGCCTATGTAAGTGCTGTGGAAGTTGATAATGATGTTGTGTAAACCCTGCTTCATTGATGGAAAAAATGACATTGTGGATTGTTTGCACATTTTTGAAGAAGCCATCTGCTCAATGCAGCTGTTTCATGATGGGCGGCAGGGCTAAGACCTTGAGCCCATTGAAGATGTTAAGGATATAGTAGCTGTTAATAATGGCACAGCAGTGTTTGGGGAGACTCTCTCCATGGCTGCAGTCCTTGTACTAGTCCCAGGTCCTCTTCCATGCAATGTAAGCCCCATTCCACCAAGTCAGGAGTTCTCACTGATCTGGACCTCCTTCAGTGATTTTGGTTCCATGAAACTACTCCACTGTATCTGAAACACTGCAGAATTATTCTGCTGAACATACTCCTTTCCAGGATGCTGGGACTGGAGAACCATTCTTTATAAAGACAATGTGCTTCTCTCATATTGTCATTTGCGAAACCATACGTGAAATGTACAATGGTCATTTCTGCATTTGCTTAATTGTTTGCACCATTGTCACAAGAACAAAATTTGACCAGCACACCAATCCACTCACAGAGTGTACACTAACTGGTCACTGCCTTTGTATGGTACAAAACACACACATGCACACTAATTCATGACTGCCTTTGCACAGGACAAACAGTACATTTGCAAACAAAAAATAATGAAAGGTATGCTAGACAGGCTGCCACAAATGTTCAAAAATTGAAAAGGGCCACAGCTACAAACTGTGACTATTTTGAGCAGTTGTTTTATAAGGATTTTTTCATTGTTTCAGCACATGGAAACGCCATAAAAAATTTCATAAAACACTTCTTCATGTAATTATTAATTTCACTGTATTTATTTCATAGCCTATGTCTGCTCTGTAACTGCAGCTTTTGGAGCTCTACTGTGTCATGTGTTGAACCTGTTACAATGTTTTAGGGCACACTGTAGTTATTTATTGTCTTCAGGGTGAGTGTGAGGCAGAAGGGAGAAGTGGATTTATATTGTCATGAGTAGGGGTTGTTCATGACTTACAAGATGGATTCTGGATTGGATGATTGGATTTATTGACACCTTATTGACACAACTCAGGACTACAGGCAATACAGTGCTACTGATGTTTCCACACTTACAGTTCACCATTACACACGCATTAGGGTTCTCCTGGCAACAGACTTCCACATGGTAGTTATACCAGTCTCACTGTAACTTCGAATCATGCATGAAGTCTTCCTTTCATCACGTAATTCATTCCTAGCCATTTCTTCTTAATCACCTTGGACTCCCTTCTCCAGAACTTGACCAAATTCTTGACAGCAACTCACTCTATTCTGCTTCATGTTACTGAACACTTCTTTATAACCACTTTGCACAGGCCACGCAGAAAACACAGCCTCTGTTGTCAATGAGGTGTGCTTACTGGTCTGTTGTCTAGCAGTAGATGCCCTATTGTGTGCATTTACTTTGTGAGAGTGTGCGTACTGAGTCATTCCCTAGAAGATATTTTAAGTTCTTACAATTTGAAAAGTATTATTACA
>NW_019771987.1:0-1904 GCF_002891405.2 Cryptotermes secundus | reverse complement strand
GAAACTTTCCAGATGTTTCTGATCTACTGCCCTAAGTGTCCATATGCTATAAAAATACTGTGGCAATATTACTCGTATCTTCTGGAATTAAGCGTTATTTCCTAAAGACCACATATTGTAAGTATTTTACAGCAAAGACACTGTGCTCTGGCATTACAGTGTTGTTTCCTCAAACCAGATGTTATGAAGTTTATACATCCAACACTTTCTCCCTCTTATTTCTAACGGGAGTTCTTCCACACCTGATGTTATGAAGATTACACAGTCATAACACTGTCTTCTGGAATTATGTTGGGATTTCCTCCAGAACAGTTATAAATGCATAAAACTTGACTCGGTAGTCAGGGACTCATTTATAACAGTACAGGGTGTATTGCATGAAGGTTAGTTTGACATTAAAGCATTGCACATTTCAAATCTGTCATAACCCCAATTCTCAACTGTCGGACATGCGCAAAAGTAACAACTGCGTCTGTCGTTTATAAAGAACTATATGATTACTCCACTTTTCCCCTTCAGTGAGTAGCAGGTGTTTTAAGCAGAGAGAAAAAAGTAATGTTCGGAAATGCTGGCTGCTTTAATGGATTTGGCGTTGCGACACCACGCGAGATTAAATCGCTCTTCCTAAACGTTTTATAAGCCAATAGCGTATGGTGTGGGTTAGTACGTGACCAGGGTGACCAATAGCTCTCCGTAATTCAGGAACAGCCAATAAGAAACCCCCAACTTGTGGCGTGTTGGATCACTCCCTTCCGGAAGAGTAACAGAACTTCCGGTTTCGTGTAAGAAGGATCAAGGGGCTTTGCATCCCCTATATAGAGAGCAGAGATAAAAAAACTTCCGCTGGCATTTGTTACGATGGTTATTTCATGATGCTGTATAAGTAGCTGCGATTAAGTTTCATAGAGTGAGTCATTTCGTTTTTGGTTTATTTATTTAATATAGGACGAAAGAAAGACGAGATGAAATTTGGGGGATGAGTTCTGCCAGTCATTCCATAAAATTTTTTCCTCTCATTCGCTGTATAAATACCTAAAAATGAAAATACACGGAGCTATAATTTTACTTTTTTTTTGTGTTGGTGCAAAACTTGTTTCCTCACCCTGAGGGATGCTAGATCGAGAGCATTTGTGATTGTGATACTGAAATGAAGTGACAGAAGATAAGGAAACGTAACGAGTGCCGTAATTTGTATTATTTACTGAACATAATGAAGCCTATCAAATGAATGTAGATGTGTACAAAATATTGGTCTAATATCTCATGGAAGGCTACTGCTTGGAAGACCTGGGCACAGAAAGAAAAAGGTGTCAGATGATAGACTGGATTTTTCTTACGACGGGCCAATTCATGTGACGGGCTCTTGTGACCGCGGTAGCAAATTTTCGGATTCCACGAAAGGCACTTAGTTTCTTGACTAGTTTAGCGACGACGAGTGATTGCACAACCCCTCCCCCCTACTCCCAGAGTTGCGAGGTAGAAAAATATAGCCATGAGACAAACGGGACCCGGAACCAAGGATGACTGTGCTGGCGAAGACAAGCAACAATTTTTCTTAACTACTAGCTTAGCGAGTGTTATTTTCTCTACAAGAATCCTGCTTCATGGCATTGGTTAAACTTTTATCTTTATAAAGGACAGTATTGTAGACACCAGCTTACAGATTCCGTTGGAATTTGGGATGGATATCATGACCCCGTGGATGTGTGATCCCAGCAGTAAGCTAACTCCCTGCCATGAAGAATCCTGTTGTGGTGGTTTTAAATTGACTTACTAGGTTGGCAACAACATTATAGCAATGCAGGTTCTGAAATTACTTTTATGGTGCCAGACATACATACACATACTCCGTGGCTTTCAGTCCGCAAGCAAATTATACCGACCGAGCGACCGCCGCTTGTCGG
>NW_019771986.1:0-1989 GCF_002891405.2 Cryptotermes secundus | reverse complement strand
AAGTCTCCCATTTTAGATTCTTTCACACGGACTGACACTCAACACAATCACTAATGCACTGACACGAGCACTACAGAATGTAAAGAAACGGGAGAACAATCAGTGCCGCCAACTAAAGTTCTTTCAATGTAGCCAACACAAACAATTCTATTCCTCAACTTCACAATTCACAATAATCCACCAAATAATACAACGCTGTATTTTATTGCAGTTATCTTTCTGTGCGTAACCATGCTTTCAGGTATTCGGGATGGACACATAAACAACAAAAACGTACCTTATGAAGGAGAGTTAAGGCTCAGTGAAATATTTAATTACCATGAGCCTCAAGTCGTGCAAAATTTGGCAGCGGTGCAAATGGTTCGCCATCTCTGCTTTATCACCAACGTATATTTTTGTGCCATCATCACAGTTATTGCCACATCTGACTGATCGTCGTGGTCCAGTGTGCGGCATCTCTGTTCCGTATTCGAGGCGTCCCGCGTTAAAATCTACCTGTCCTCAATCCGCCCAGGTAGATGACGGGACAGCATCTCAAATTAGGTCTCAACCGCTTTCTTCCACATCCTTCAAAATTCATCACTGACTACTCGTCCACTCATCCGTCGAAACATGGACGTAACTACTGACAGCATCATTAAATAAAAAATAAACAAAGAAATCACTATATACGCACGTAACAGAAATCATGAGTTATCGCTTCGGAACACTTGCTGAAGCTTAACAAATTCCATTCCAGTATAACCTCAACTACCGTGTATTCATTAACATCTGTTTCTCTTTTATACGCCGTACAACTTCACTGATTAAAATAGAAAGACTCTTTGGATCGTAATTCTTACAAGAAAATTGCTATTAAGGAACCACCACTGTGAGGGAAGGTATTTTAATTTAACTGCCCATCACAGCACCAAGACCTTAAAGTAGGCACGTGAAATAAACTGCTTCCGCTTGGAGCGTGGTCCTCTTTCACTTCACAGGTTCTATTACATTAACACGTGTTTGCTGTTTTATTTAAGTAATGCCCAAACATTCACAGGCGCTGTGGATGCATTTAGCTATACATGTAATTGTGATGTTGTAATAAAACACAGAAAATTGGAAGGGTCTGATTCTATGCATGTCAAAAAAGGAAAAGAGAGATTATTCTGTGTTCACGAGTAACTCTGAGTTCCAAATGAAAACACACAAAAACAGTTTCTTGTGATAGTTTATGATGAGGTGGAGATGACCAAGACGTTCGATCGGGTTTCACATTTAGGTTTCCTTAGATTTAATTATAAAGCAGAGATTGATTAACGCGCATAGAAAATGTATTCTCCATGATTAAAGCTATTCAGAGCTAATCATTATCATTACAGTTGGTTATATAACGACGCTGAATGAGCTTCAGAGGCCAAATGCATTGGGTCGATTTGTGCTGAGACTACGTTACGTTGTCTGAAACAAAAATGGAAGTACAGTCAAGTAAAATGTAGCCTATTGAATTTAAACAACACGGAGGTAATTATTATTACTGTCGGTTATATAATGACGCTACATGAGATTCAGAAAACAACACGCGTTAGATGCGAAGGCGAAAACAATAATTACCCTACGAGGAGAAGGTAATGACGAAAAAATGAAAAGTCTTGAGATATATTACGAGCTTTGGACTGAGGAAAACTATGGGAAAAGTCAAGAAAGTTGGTCGCCTGACCGAGATTTGAACTGAATACCTTTCAAATATGGAGCATATGTGCGAATCACCGTACCGAAGATGTACCGTGGAGGAATGGTACAAGTTTGTGATTACGGTGGTTATAATGAAGGAACTGTCGAGGTGAAGTGATTGCTACGTAATTTAACAACACCGCATTAACATCTGCAGAAGTTCTTTGACCTTGAATGAAATACGAGGATGATTATGAACGGTGAACTGTGAATAATGGGAAGTAAAGGGTTCCGGCAGATTTTAAGGAAAATGTTGGCATCCGTCTGGGAGCACTG
>NW_019771985.1:0-1980 GCF_002891405.2 Cryptotermes secundus | reverse complement strand
TCTATCTATCTATGTATCCATCCATCCATCTATCTATCTATCTATTCCAGTTAAGTATTTCTGTTTTCCCTGATACCGAAGCTGCTCAGTAGTATGTTGCGAGGTCTGAAGTGCTGCTGTCGGGGAACGAACCTCGGAACGTCAAGTCAGATTTCTGGAACGAAATCTCGATCGGTTGTTTTCATGCAGAGAATATTTTGATTTTAACTGATCAGGATTCCAATTCTCTCCTATACAAAATCGTATTTAAGTTGACTAATGATTCTAATTTAAAGAATGCCGTCTTCTGTGATGTGGCGCCGTGTAGACAACTCCCCATCCACAAGACGGCATTCTTCGTAGTCACCGCCGTGAAATCCTCAAATCTTACATCGATTAGAATTTAAATTCCAGAAGGAACTTACGAAGGAATTGGATGAAAGATGATCATTATAGGTTTTTTCGTCGCGTCGTGTAGAACTGTGTTTGAAGTAAAATTAACATCGGGAACATGGCCGGTCTGATAATTTGTAGAGGTCACAGGCATTAGCTGTATGCCTTACACGAATATTTGTATCAGCAGTTAGCGGGTGCTGTTTTCCAGTATTGATCACGAAATTAATTTGGGTCACTCATTTAATCTATTCGGCCTGTAACGTCTGCGCTATATTAATAAGGCACGAGGCGCACGGTTTCTCGAAATCAGATTAAATGTATCGAAATTAATGATGTACGTAATAATCACAAGCAAAGAGACGAACTGGCGTCGTGAAGTAGATATAGAAACTAGACGGGGAGAGGCAGCGCTGATGCTAGCGATACCAAATTGAAGCTGGAGAATTCTAGTACTAAAAATCTCTTTTCACCGCCTGGTCCGATCCGGATTCTCCCGTGAAGGAATCGAGATGCATCCTGAGTCTGGCAGTTACGTGATGAAAAGGGAGAGGTCTGGCTCTTGGGCTTGAGTTATATTTACCTCTCTTCACAGTACAGGCGGAAGTTTCTTTAGAAAGGGGCTATGGATGTGTGTGTTTCTCTTTGTATGAAATCTCATAAGTAACTTCGTGAAGCAGCATCGGTCTTCAGAAGCGTATAGGCGGTCAGCTAGCCTGCAGACTCCCTGCCAACTGGAACCTCGAGCTCATAAGGTTCAGTACTCTGTTCACAATAGCTCGCCACTTGCCTTGAACCCGATGAAAAGTCCACTCACTCATTTCCTATCTTATTACGATTTTTATTATTATTATATTCCAATCCGCGCCCACGTCATCCCCTTCATTTCCCGTCTCTCCCATGCGTAGTAAGTGCCCCTGCCGCTTTCACCATGATTGGATCATATCTGGGGAGAGATAGCTCGAAGTTATGTAGCTCATCATTATGAGTTTTTTTAACTTCCTGTTTCTTCGTCTCTCTTAGGTCCAAATGAATTTATGTTCTTCCCTTAATATGATAAATAGCTTCTCACACGTTTTTCTGAAACAAGTCCCCGGAAAGGAACGAAATGCAGAAAAATACCATTAAGTTACAACTTCATGGTTATATAAGAAAGACAACACAGTTACCTATGAGGATGGATACAGTTTTTGTATCAACTTCAACTTATAAGGCTACTCTGTATGTGTTTGTGTGAAAAGTGACTGGTGATCAGCTCTGCCTCAAAGGCTATTCAACAGCTTAACGTTCCACATTTTGTATTCAGCAAGACAGAATGTACCTGTTTTTCCGTTGTGTTATTATTGTATCGTTTCCCCCAAACGGTTGAAACAAAAGAATATGAAGTGTTGGTTTGAGTTATTGGAAAACATGCCTGATTAAAAAGAGCCCGCAGTCGTCAGAGAAAGTTGCTTCTTCACCAGCTTAATGATCTTTATGTGCGTCATAACACACGACTCTGATGACAGGGATTGGAGTTCATATCTGGGAGGCTGTGCAGTAATACAGCGCTCTCAACCTGTAGTGCAAGCACCAAATGCATTGGATTCCGGTTAATTGGAGCAAATC
>NW_019771984.1:0-1956 GCF_002891405.2 Cryptotermes secundus | reverse complement strand
CTCTGTCATGATGAGCTGCTCAAATGATGTGTCTCGAGAGTTGCCAATGTTGTGGTCAGTTAGCTGAATCAGAACAGAATAGAGTAACATACCAACATTGCATGTCTCAGCCTGTCCGCCTTCCAATTTTGACATGGTGTGTAAAGTTGTTTGGGTAGGAACTGTCCCTCTATTGTAACACCTTCTCATGTAATTAATCTGTTAGGTTCCAAAATATTCTGAACAGTTTCAATTTTTCTCTATATCTCTGTGACATGAAAGGTGTTGCTAGAAATAGCTAATGTTGTTCTGTAAAATGTACACTGGGATATGTGCTTAGAAGCAAAGTGTGATATATTACTTTTAGTGTGAAGCTTACTGTCTCCTGGAATGTCATGAAATGTAGTCCAGTAAAAATTTACCAATGGTTCTGAGGCAATTACTGTATCCAACGACTCAGCTGTCCCGCTTTCAGGCCAGTGTCTTTGTTGTCTTTCATTCCCCTCCAAAACCTGCAAGTTGTGGCATGTTTGCCATATTATGTCCCCAAATCCTATCTATCATGTGACTTCCTTCCCCCTTTTCATGTTCTCAAATGAACACCCACATGAGTTTTGACCTAACCAGCTTCTCTCTTGATTGCTTATCATCAGTCCTCACACCTGGATGCTAAAGCAGGCCCCGGTCTTGTATACTTCTAAATTGTGTTTGGACTTCTTGCCTAGGCCAACATGGGCAAGGGGACCCTTGTCAGAAATGTAAACATAAATATGTTTTTGGGATGTTGTGACAAGGTTTTGGAGTTCATTTATCACTTTCCATGGCCCAATTTATTTTGTTTCCTATTCATGAAAAAGTACAGAAGGTAATACTAAAATTGTGCTTTGTGAATGTTTGTGTAATGTCTTTTATATCAGTCAGTGTTATAAAGATGCGTGAATGATTACATAATGTTGTTTGGTTAGCATTTAAACTGGCCAAGGGGTCAGGCTTGCTGTCTCTTGTAAAGAAGCACTTTTGAATTACTGGAGATACTGGTCAGAGTAGTTCTGTTTCACCACTGTTTTTCTTATTACTGAGGTTCTTGTTACAAATTTGTTGTATCTTCAGTTGTTATTAAATATTTATTCTTTCTTATTCAGTCTTTTCTTACAGAAAGCTATGTGGAGATTTATTATGGCCCATAGTTATAGCAGGGTTAGGTTTATGCCAAATCTGAACCTTCTATGCCCTGCTTAAGCGTTGGAAACCCATTCATCCAAGGAGAACTGTTAACTCAACAACTGAACCAGGGATGATGCCGCTACCATCCCCCATAGAGTGAAGGGTGAAGAAAAAAGAAGAAGCTGCTAACTTCCGAGAAATCTGCTTCTTCCATCTTCAGGGCAGAAGAGGAAGCCATGTAGGAAAACTAGGGTCAAACACAATGAAACAAGGAAAGTAAATCGGGCTGCATGGACACTAAAATGAAACAGTGGTCTGTAAAATGGGTACTGCCCTACATAGGTACCCTTGTTTATTTCCATGGCAACTTTCTACCAGACTATACAGCATCAGGTTCTAGATGGCAATTATCTTCATATCTGTGGCCACGGAAAACTCAAATATCACATACAAAGAGTGTGTTTAACCATACAATAAGTAAAAATATTAAGAAGACGTATGCTCCTAGTTATGGTTTTAGTGACCTTCTTGGCCTCTGCTCGATCAGTTAGGTGCTCTTGTGCAAAGAGAAATGGGCTGCCCAAATACCTGTGGGTACTGCTTTTTGATAAAATCCCGTTTCTTCTTAGTGCCAACAGTGGTGTAAACTGTACATCCTGTATGTAGGCAAATGTTGATAGCTGCCTGGCCAACACCTCCAGCGCCAGAGTGGATAAGCACCGACTCACCCTTCTTCATGCCTCCAAACATCATCAGTGCATAGTAAGCCTGTCCATGGTAAGACAAAGTAATGAACTTCAATTTCTACACTGA
>NW_019771983.1:0-1832 GCF_002891405.2 Cryptotermes secundus | reverse complement strand
GATGATGATGATGATGATGATGATGATGATGATAATTTTACTGCTTCTTTTGCTCCTGCTATGACCATCAACACCAGAAATACCCCAATGCCACTGCCACAACAGGCACTGCTGTGCTCCTGTTCCTAACAAAAATAAAATCACACCATTTTAAGCAAACAAAGAATAAAGTAATAGTAACTGGCTAGTATGTAACTTCACCATCACGTACATTCAGGGATTAGGTTAATGAACCTGTTCTGAACTTCAGCTCCATCTTTTCCTTGGTCTACCAATAATCTTTCCTCTTGGTGTTTTATAATTTATTTCTTAAGAAAGTGAGAATTCTGTCCATGTGTTCTTTCCAGAGTTGTTTATGTGTTATTTTATCCTAGATTAATATTGATATTTAACACCCCTTCACATCATGAAGGAATTAGAACTTTTCTTAGAAATAAGAAAGTTTTCGTATAGAAATACAAATGTAATGTGGAAAAAAAATTACACTTATCAAAAGAGAAAGGCGCCCAGCTGCTATAAGCACAATTAAAGGTACATGTAAATGTACAGGTATAGTTAGAATTAGAAAAAATATGCCGATAGTATACATATTTGTTGAATCTAATAATACAAATTTAAAAACTAAATAACTATGAATTTAACATATGGACACAAATTTTATTCAAATTAATTACATAATTAGCCATGAAGGTAATATCTTAAAGTGAAGAAAAATGAAACAAATAGGTATAAAAATACCATCTTGGGAAGCAAAATTAACATAAGAACAAAAACTTTTTTCAAATCATTTACACTTAATGCTTTCTTCAGAAGGTAAATAAAAGCAACTGGGTCAAAAGACCCTAATCATTTACAAAGAAACAATCATTTGAAAATGTCCTTTCAGATTTACCTCATAAAGTGAAAACAAGAGTTTCCACATCCCCCTGTTTCTTGCAGAACTTTTAAAAATCTGTGGAACTTCAACAGATAACACAAAATTTACATTCCCAAATGCTAAAGGACTGAGGGCTGAAATTACTTACTGCAGAATTTAATAGCATCTTTGATATACTCTTATGGTAGTCATGAATAGAAATTCCAAGACTTAATGTTTGTTGAAAACAATTTCTCAGTACTAAATATTAGAAATTATTTGCTTAGCTGTCAACAGAATTAACTGAAATTTAGGTTTGGCACAAGTCATGGTTGTTAAAGAAATGTAAACTAGTAATAACATATAATGAATTTCAGTGTAGTATATTTTAAGATAATCATATACAGACGTTCCCAGATTTGAGTGACTTCATGCTATAAAATTAATCATTAAAACTTGAATTCAGTCTACAAAATGCACACTGCATATAGATGTGTTTGATGGATGTTCATTTGTTTTGGAGAGTGGACAGAAACAGACAGCAATATTTGTTATGAAGGTTCTAATTTAGGATCATAATTTTGAAATCTGTTGGTGTCAGGATTGTTGCAGTCAGTCACAGTGTGGTCTACTGCAAGGCAGCCTCCTTCACCATGTAAGGGAATTTAATTTTCTATCACTCATCCATATTTCAGGTTAACTATATAGCCTATGTGAGCAAATTCCATTTATGCAAAACAACTTAGGATTGATTTGAAATTTTATGTATAGTTAGATAAATAAAGATACAATAAAAATTAATAAGTTATGATATGATCAAGTACATGTCTCACAAAATATTATTATTATATTATGTATCATCATACAGGATATGTATTTTGAGTAAGATGATAGTGAATTATGATTTCTCAAAGGTCATTTTGATCTTATCCACATTTTACAGTCATATTAAATAACCACACACTAATTATGAATT
>NW_019771982.1:0-1952 GCF_002891405.2 Cryptotermes secundus | reverse complement strand
GAGCCAATAAATAAAAAAACGTAGTTAAATGAATAGCTTGTTTCTTTACTGTAAATGTTAAAAGCAGATATGCCTTTGTACCCATCACTCTAACAATGCGTCTCTCGTAAAATATGACTCATATTTACAGATCATGTTACACTTTGCGAGACGCCAAATTCTATAGTTGTAGTATTTTCCTAAATTTTCGCTGGAAATCATAAAATTCTATCGGAAAATGGACGACTTCTGTCTTCACAGTAATCACCCTCACACAGTTATTTGTAGGCTCACAGTATTTCAGTATCAAGAGCACTACTGTAGAAATATAAACAAATTTCTCTGTAGTTTTAATCTATCATTAGTCTCTCTAAGCAAAGGCATCAGTAGTACATCATAAGAGACCCAGAACGTGCCTTTTCAAATCGTTTTCAATTCACCCGTCATATAATCATCTAGGGGTACTACCTTCTGGGATATAACGCCGTGTTACACATATAAGTCAGCCGAAGTTTCGGAGAACATGTCGCCTCCATCTTGAGGAACGTAGAATAAACCAACGCGAATGGAGGTAGCAAAGAAAAGCTAGAGTCTGCAAAGTCCTCCAAAACGTCGGTTGGTTTTCAACTGACTACATGGAATTATATCACAGAAGACAGAATCGTTCCATCCCTTTTTAGGTGCTGTATAACCCCAAGAATACACAAGAAATCGGTAAATAATCTGAGAATAAGAATATTTGTTTCGAAATATGGTTTCATAATGTCCCCACGGTTTGACCTATTACTCCCATGGATGACGTTACGTGAAAGTAAATGACGATTTATGAAATATTATGACTGCTTTAATGTTCCATTCGTGTAGTGACTAGGAAAGCCACGAAAACGAATTTGCATCAGCCGAATGCTATGGATTTAACATTTCCACTACACTAAAAGTTTCTTCTTATTTCGATATATTACTTACTGCTGAGAAGTTCAACACTTACATCTCATCTCACCATCTACGTAAAGTTCAGTTCCTCAAGCTAAGGAATAAACAGAGAAATATTATGGTCAATTTACTTCTTGGTATAAATGAAGCAAACAAGAAGGGACCGAAAGAGAGAGAGAACGATGTTGAAGCTTGCAAAGTTTCTTCTCACCTGTTAGTAAAATCCGTTTTGTGAATGAGGTCTTACTCCTAAACCGTGTGCTCAAGAAGGTAACTAGAGATATTTAACCCGTTGACTGAGACCAGCATTCCGAATTCCGTTATATTATATTTGTGTCATGTAAAACGTCGTGACTTTTGTATGTCTCAGTCATGTTGCAGTCCTCAAATCCCATATGATGCACGAGTGTTTGCCCAATACGTATATGTAGGATGCTTAGGGGCCACTGCAGTGTGGCTTAGAACATAATACTCCGTTACAGACTTTCTTCCATTACGTAAAGAAGGAAGAAAACTTTGCTGTAGAAAGTAAGACATGTGGGATGTACCTAATACTATTTCCACATTATGAAACGTTATGGACACGTCATCAGCACAGATTTTTGTTATTCTCAAGTTCCACTTAGCGAAAACGTAACCACATCTTTAAAACTGGAATAGAATTTCACCCATTATCAGGTTCACTTACGGGGACATGGCAGAAAACAATGGGTCTTGTACGAGCACGTTTCCAATCGTGACTGAACTGTTTTCACACAACAATAACAAGTTTATATTCCGTTATTATAAATAAGCTGTCGTTTCGTATTCCTGTTCCCGTAGATTTTCTTATTAGTTTAATGACTTTGCACCAGCTGCAGAGACTAATTGCCTTTGAGAGTGGCGGTGGTCCTCACCAATATGCATAGCAATATCAGGACATAAAGAGAGGTAACAGATGTTTCGAAAATGTGGCGCAGTTCATATATTTGGGAACGGCTATGAAAAATCAAAACCTGATTTAGGAAGAAATTAAGAGGAGATTGAACTCGGGTAATGCT
>NW_019771981.1:0-1953 GCF_002891405.2 Cryptotermes secundus | reverse complement strand
CTCGTACGATGAGGAACAGAAGAAAACGGGGGTTGAAATTAGAAAAGGAATAATGTTGCTTACACGATTTTAAGTCTTCAGGGCAGGGAAGATTAATATTGCGGTACGCCTGTCTTTGATACCTTGTAGTCTGATAATTGGGTACTAACTATTCGCTGGGACATACTGACTCCATCTTCAATTCTAACCTGAAGATGGAGGCAGTATATAGCTCCGAATCGTTGATACGCATCTATACGGTGTAATTTTGAGATCTACGAGTATTTTCAAGTCGCTGTCAGTTTCTTTGAGGGTGCGTTTTTCTTTTTGTGTCATCTTAGTGGACCAGACTCAATTTGATTCGATTGAACTCTATCCAGCAAGTGTGTCCGAAGATTCAAAGAGTAATTTTCTGCGCGGTTCCCACACTAGAAGCCGCCTGTCTCACCGCTGCAGCCGACGTGCGTAAAATTACTGCAGGCGAGGAACCGCAATTGAAACAAGGAAATAAAGAAGCGTGTAATAAGGGCAGTTGGCTTCACACTGTACGATGAATTGAGGTATTAAAAAAATTTACTTTTTGTATTCAACGAATACACATAAACAACAAGAAAAAAGGAAGCTAATGTAAGTTAGAATTCAAGCATCAGCTTATCACTCTCATCCGAGCTTTCGTTGGGTTCAGAACGGAACCTGTAGCGGTTCCATTTGTCAATTAAGACAAATAATTACTTTCCGTATTATCACTAGAAGTTCTCCTTCCATTCAGCAAGAATTTACGTTTAAGTATATAGTGGAAACAAACAATTACGGCGCTGACAAGTGTTTCGATTGTTGTACATGTATCGATAAACATTTCGATACTGTTACTTTCTAGTTTAAGGTAATTTATTTCAAAATCGATTGCCTTGTGATGTAAGTTATTAACAAAAGAATATTTCGTGAACATAATGGATACAACTTTATATAAATTCTTCATATAATCATGAATATCTCAAACGCACACTGGATACGCCTGTTTCTACATGTCACACACAAACGAATTATATTAATCTTGATAATTTCGTTGATATCTGGAACTGGAGGCAGAAGATTTAAAAATTATAGACAACAATGGACTCTGACAGGAAATAATCCTAATTGGAAGGTGCAATATGATACAACAATTGATACAGCCAACATGGCGCCGGAAGAAGAACATGAAATCGTAAATGTACTTCAGGAATATGAAAGTGAAGACGGAGAAGCAGACATGAAGACACGCCAAAATAACGCCAGTCATTCTTACTCGCAAATTATCGATAAGACAGGAGAATATAGAAATGTCAGTGGTGTCCGAAAAAAAGAAATAAAAGTCAGCATGGAGACATGGCCTTCTGATGGTAATGTTCCGGGACATTTAAGTGGTACAGGAGAAAGACAAGTTGACAAAATATATACTGGACATGATGGTCTGGTGGCTGACATAAGTGGTGACGAAAGGGTGAAGCAAGAAAGGAAGGGACAAGAATCAACAAGAACTAGGACTGCAACGGAACTATTTCAAGAACAGTTCTCAAAAATGGGTACTTACTTCGCCGAGCTCCAAGGAGAGGGAGGTAAGCTTAATTAATTCACAGTTTGATTTAAATTGCCTTACATGGAACAAATTATCAAGAATATGAAGAAAAAATAAGTGGATATTATATTCCAATGGAGAATATATATTTCCTAAATATGTTATTTGTTTTAGTAGGTTTATTTACTGCTAGCGTCTTTTTTTTTTTAGGATGTATAAACGTATTATACAAATTGCCCCAAAAAGCGTGTAATAAAAACTTTATTTAATTACGTTTGCGATGAGAATGACCAAATAAAATATTTGTATCGAAATTGTCATCTTATATAACACAACTTTATATTGTACACAGGCTTTATTTAATTATTATATCGGATCCGACCAATCAAACTTGTTTTATCTATGTAGGATTTGAG
>NW_019771980.1:0-1940 GCF_002891405.2 Cryptotermes secundus | reverse complement strand
TGTTTACTTTTAAATCCATACATTTAAAATTGTTTTCCATTTTACAATTCCTACTAGACATTCAGTTCTACATATTTTTTAAAATAAGATGAATAATCATATTCACCTTATTAAATTTGATTCCCACACAGAGAAGTAACCAAGCATTTTATTTTGTATGGGTGAGAAAGATGTTAGAATTGTAGTCTGAAAAAGTTACAGTGTTTTATTCAAGGTGCAGGACTGTTTGAGGGCCAAATCTCAGAAAGAGCATAGACAATCAGTGCAAGGATCATTTAATGCCCATCGCTCTAATATAATCTGATCAAATAATCTGCAGTCTGAATGTTTACCAGAAAAAAGAACAATGAAAAGCCCATTTTAAATTATTTATGATTAGAAAAATATTATTTCTGAAATAAGTATTTTAATCAATTGGTATTATATTTGGAAACAAATGTGTGGTATGAATGACAACCACTGAATGTTATGGTAAATCTGAAAGGGAGTTAACTCTTCTGTTTGCCCCTATAAAGCATTCGGCTTCCAGTATGAATAACTGTAACATAACTGAGACACATGGAAGCATCTTTCATCACAGTAGATTTTAATCTTTTCAGGAATGAGTGATGTGGATGAGGACGATTTGGACGATGACAGTCTAATGATGGATGATCGAACAGACCCAAACCGAATAGGTACACGGAGAGAGTCATTGCCCTCTCAGGTACTTGGTAAATAATGAAGCACATAAAGGAACAAGGCTTTCTGGAAAGGATTTATGGTGCCTACATCCATTAGTGTGATATGAAATGATTACATGAAATGAGTGATACAGATTTGAGTAGCTTGCATATACTTTGCTGCGTGTGGTCTCTGGTACCATATGGTATGGGCAGTTTGTAACAAAATGTATCCTATATTATTTTTGAAACAGAAATCCCAGAAATTGAAATATGTTTGCTAACTGGCATTCAGCTTTGTGTAAATCACTGCAAAATGGAGACTAATATCCATGATACATATACTGACTCTGCATAACACATACTTGCTATATTTTGTAAAAATGAATACTTTAACATTGGAAAATCTGTCCATTGTGTTGAGGAGTAATATATATAACAGACCAATGCTTTGTAGGAACTAAATTTGTACAGATATAATTTTACTGTATTTATATGCATCCTGTGGCCAGATGATCAGTAAATCATATTCTTAAAATATGTACCTAACCTAACTTGGATTTCTTGTAGTAATTTCAAATTATATTAGAACAGGTTAGAATGTGCAGAGCAGTATAAAAATACAATATGGTGCTTCAAACCTGGAACTACTATGTTGTAATGATATACTAAGCAGAATTATATGAAACTTTGAATTAAAATTGTATCCAACAAAATCATAATACACATCAGAGAACAAACAAGGGTTACAGACTAGTGAGCATAATTTCATGTCATTATTTAGCCATTCATTCTCTCAATTGATTTTCATGAAGAGATATTCTTAAACTGAGTAGAATGTTTGTTTCTCTGTACAGCATGTGTAATTTTGTGGGTTTGTATTCATACAAGAAAAATTACAATTTATGTTGGACACCTTAGTGATTTGCTCCTCTGAATAACATTTCAGTGAATTTACTTTTTCTTTTCTTTACAACTTGCAGGCTCAGTCACTTTACATGCTTGAAAAGTCATCAAAGAAGAAACTGATAATTCGAGATGGTAAAATTGTAGGACGCATGAAGGCCCAGAGGAAGGATAAAGGGGTAAACAGAGTTCAGATTTCCTTTAACAGTATGAAGTGTGATCAGAAAGGCTCCTCAATGTATATACACTTATGGTACTGTTCATACAAGTGTTGAGTGCACCTCTCAAATTCAGTTTTTTAATCACCAAGACCTCCATTATTGCATTGTGTTAAAATATTTCCCCATTAACCGACCTTTTTGCCTTTTTTTT
>NW_019771979.1:0-1929 GCF_002891405.2 Cryptotermes secundus | reverse complement strand
TGGGACTGATGAACTCCCACCATAAATTAGTGGTAAGCAACATATCATTGCTTCAGAACGTTGCCCACAAAATATGTAGCTAACAGAAAAGCACTGGATACACAGGACAACTTTACTGACTACTAAAGGCTATTAGGCGCCAAAATGAGTTCCCAAATATTATACACTTCATTGATTTCACTTTTTGTTGACCCATGTGCTGCTCATCATCGAGACACAAGAATGAGGAAATTGTGTTTTTTCCTCCACACTACAGCAGCAATCTCCAACCACTTGATCAGGCAATAATTAGGTCAGTCAAACATTATTACTGCAAGCAACTTGCAAGAAACAGTATTTCTAAGATTGATCACAAGTGAAAGTAGATGTTTTGGATGCACTACATTTTATTGCAGATTCATGGTGCTCTTTCACACCTACCGCAATAGTGAACTGTTTTCAGAAATGTGGGTTCAGTTTAAATCAAATCAGTGATGGTGAAAGTGCAACAGAACTTAATGTAACCAAAGATGACTAGGGTCAGCTGAAAGCAGGTATATCATTTAGGATAGTGCAGGCAGTATAGTGACTGGCTACAGGCTGGATGACTGAGTTGGAGTTGGGGTCCTGGTAGGGTAAAGAATTTTTTCTTTTCCACCTCGTCCAGACCAGCTCTGAGGCCCGCCCAGCCTCCTACCCAATGGGGACCAGGGTGTAAAGCAGATGGTGTGTTTAGTTGACCACTCACCTCCAACTTGTGCTGAGGTCAAGAAAATGTTGATCTAAACATCCACTCTCCCATACACCTTCATGCAATAGTGCTTAATTAGTTAAGTACAAGAACAACTTTACCTACTTACCTTACCACATCCTGTGGTCATGATATTGTTAACGTGTGAGGTGCATACTTTAGAACAAATGACTGATGAAAAATTTTACATCTGAGGTGGAGGTGGAGGTGGAGGAGGAGGAGGAAGATGATGGTGAAAAAGTGAACCTCCAGCAACATTTTTGTCAGGAGTGCTTTGGCACTCTGAGGAAATACTGTATGCAGTTTGATGCTGATGATAGCATGATGGATACCGTCAGTATCGCTGAGAACAAGGTGTACAGGGTTCAGCAGGAAGCGAAGAAGCAGCAACTTGCTTTAATGGACATGTGGAAGAAATGAACTAGACTGTCTTTTTATTGTAATACATTAAACTGGGTTACATTTTTAATGTAATACAGTATTAATTTTGTGTATTAAGTTTCAATAGCTACATAAATTTTAATTTCCTTGATTTGACATTAATTTTAAATGATCTCTTCAAAAATCCAGGTTTCTCTGTATACTGAAGAGATCAAAGTGGTTGTAATCGGTTTTAACATATAAATGATACTTAATTTTTTTTGTGCCATACCAGAAATTCATTATTGTATCTTGTTACCAATCAAATTTAAACGCTTGTTATTAGAGTAAAGCCTTGATCAAGTGGGACAGTATGAAATATCAGTTTATTTGTTACATTTTAAAGAAGTAACTCCAGTAATAATCTGTCAGTGTTCAATTAAAGAATTGGAACTATATTTTGTTTAATAGCCTATAAAAATTCTCTTTTGATGTAAATTGACTTTGGTTCACAATGTTGACAGATACCTTACTAAATGTGACTGTGTGACATTCAACACACTGGTGAACTCACTGCGAAACACTGAGTATGCAATGAAGAGCTCGGGCTGGTTACTGCTTGACTCTGCAGAGACTCTGTTTCTTGTCTCGAAGCAGAGAGTGATTGGGAAAAAGGAGATTGACAGTTCGTTAGGTTTGTACATATGTAACTTATCGCATACCTTGCTGCACCTCTGCTTGCTGTCTGCTTCTTGCTGCTTATTTGTTTTATCCTTCCATCCTTGAAATGGAAATGACGATCCTTGCAGGTTCAATTCCCAATGAGGCCTTTTTTTTTT
>NW_019771978.1:0-1883 GCF_002891405.2 Cryptotermes secundus | reverse complement strand
AACTTATTTGTCGCGATATACGCCCGATACGCGACAATATATTTATTGAAAGAGACTTTATATATTCTTATTTAACTGGTGACAAAATCTTCTTAGGTGTACAAGTAGTAAAGACAGAGGTTGGCACTGGGCCATTCTGAATCTAAGCTGGGGTACACTTGAGATATCATTAGGTCAGGGAAGCTGAGGGCGAGAGTATATTGCGTTCGGGCTCAGTCTGCGTCCCCACTTCACCAGGAATTTTATTCCTTTGCTTTCTATGTGTATATTTATGTGTTTTAAAAGAAGTACCTGCTCCCTGTTTGTTTGATTTTTCCTTGAGAACAGTCTTATGCTACAGAAACTTCTGCATTAAAATATGTTCTATAAATAAAATATACCGTCCAATTAAAGAGTACCATGATTTACGATTGATGAATTGTAAGGGATTCGGAAGGAGGTAGCCGTGGTATGATCGAGGTTATGTCCTCGGCATTTGCCTATAAGGACTGAGGAAAAATACGAAACTCTCAGTCAGGTGACTCAGGCAAAATTTGAACAGATTCCCTCTCGAATATAAGTCTAGAGCTCTGCTTATACACCAACCTACTGGGTTTGTCATGTCCGAAAATCATTAATATTATAGAATTTTATTCGGAATGTACCGTTTTCTAAACGCTGTCATGTCACGGTCCACCTTGATTGACGTTTCAGTTGTTTGTTCATTCCATGAACTGAGACATAGCACTTAAAAGAGCCTGCGAAAGTTTCCATTGAAATCGGAATCCTTATATATGAAAGCCTCAAAAAAGTTGTCGTTATTCTGTGGACACATGTTTTAGAAAATAGTTACGAACGGAATCAGAAGATGGCAGCAGTGTTAGTATGTTGGTTCATTATCGAATTCAGTATCTAAATTTGGTTTCTATTCACGTGGACCCAACACTGGACCCTTATACAATGAGTTCCCTTTCGCGAACGTGTCGGGCACCCTTCCAGTCAAGTCGGGCCAACTCATGAAGCATACGTACGTTTCGCGACTCCCCTATCTAGAATACTCACTATAGTTGAATGTACGGGGGGTAGGCCTTCTCGGCCCTTGCACCGCGACTTCAGAGTTCTATTGTGCTTCTCACTGTACTTACTATTCACTTGAGCTTCAGGTATAATGTATCGTTTCTTTTATGAAGAAGAATGTATATCATTAACATGCTTTTCAGTCACGAGTTCAATAGCCCGATATATCTTAATCTACAGTGGTCTGCAGTCAATTCTATATGTTCTTCTAAGTCTGTTGTTGTAGCCTACGAAGGGGTCACTGCTCCTTCTAAACTCTACAAGCGTTTAAAACTTTTATGAGCTATCTATCATTTCAACACTGTATTAATCAGTAGCTAAAGTTCTTCTTTTTGAAAGCTCACGTCCAACCAAGCCAACAATGATGTCCCACCAGTGGGACGCGTCCCGCTGGTTGAGAAACTCGACTTTATAATACATGTAACAGCAAGAATGATGGAATGGGCCATGAATTACGTATAATTTGCTCGAATAGAAAGGAAGTACCTGGAAATGTAGTTCCCTCAGGCAACTCTGTATTTACATGTAAATGTTATTCTTGCCCATTCCCTTGAACTCCATAGTGCTTATATCACGAGTCCCTCAGAACTGCCCTGTCCAATTGTTGCTACAATGAATCTTACGTTTCGTAGCAGCGTACACTCTAACATTTCCAATATTTTCCTATATTGTAGTATTCATCATTAGCCAAGGCACAATTTCTACATTTACAACTTTTATAATAGGGAGGCGTTGCACCACAATATGGATATACACGTATGTTGAGATTTCAGTTAACTTTATCGTACTGATATATTGGGTTTTTGGACTTTATCCATCGTCCTGGT
>NW_019771977.1:0-1910 GCF_002891405.2 Cryptotermes secundus | reverse complement strand
TGTGTGTGTGTGTGTGTGTAATACTAGAGAACGACCCGTTGAAATCAACGGCAATCCAAATATGTACGTGTATATAAGGGAATTCCAGAGAAACCCATTTCTAAGCAGAAGAAATATAAATATAACTTTAAAGTCTGTTATAATAAGTGGAGATAAGAGACACTCACACATTTAGGCTATAACAGCGCCGCTGTTTACAAACAAAGGATGGGCACTGCATTGCTAAATGGAGAAATACCAGGGAAGTGTACAGCTATTGTTGATTTTACACATTACATTCATAAATCAGTTTCATGGTTCGTTTCAGAGTAGAGCTCTCTGCTCTATTTTACTTCACTGTCCTATGTGGACATCTTCTTCTTGCATGTTTTGAAAAGAAAAGGAACTTTTCAGATTTAAGTGAGGTTTCACGATGAGTATTAACATTTAACATAACCACATCAAAGTATTACCACTACTCAGAATACAAACAACAGGCTGAAACACTGCTGACTGTTTCGTGATTACTTGTTACCTACGTTCACGCGACGTACTGACGTTCAACAATTGGTTGCCATGGTAACCCAAAATCTAGTGATTTTGGAGTCCTGTCTCACAGTTACAGGACTTGTTATTGCATGTACTCTGCAAGTATTGTCACGAATTCCGTGTTTGCATGACGAATAGTAACGTTCACTAGATTGGATGATGGATTTATTGGATTCTCACAAGTGGTAACTACAAATAATTATAACACTCCACATATTGCCGTAAGTATAACACACAAAATAAAGTCTTCAACGTCTGCTTACTAATTGTTGCTTGGTAACGAATCTTATCTGGTTAACACTTCCCAGCTGAATACTTTAAAGAACGAATTTCTGACCGCTTAGAACGACGTCTCAATTACAAATGACTCATTGATGAGTCTCTGCGGCTCTTTATATAGGCTAGCTTATATCTATGGAAGTCATGGAAACATGTAAAATGATTCGTTGTCACGAAACTGTTTTTTTTTTAACAATCCGTTGCCTAGCGGTGGATGTCTTATCATTATTGTCACGCGTTTAAGCGGTAAGGCGTTCACGAAGCTGTTCCCTACCAATGAGTATCCACGTTGCGGTATATAGGATAGATTCAGAGCTTATCCTAGACAGGAATTGCTGGCGGTTATTAACATGACATCTGGTTTACATCAAACAAAGGATCATATTAGTCGTCAGGTAGTTTGTGACTTGCCAGGTAGGGGTCCTTAGTCGTTGTAACAGACGCCGATGCCTACAGATAGCTATCCACTGTGTCTGCACATTAAATTAGACTGCATGGAAGTGAATTGGCATAGGAACCCTCAGTTTTTACCTACGTAATAAATGCGATTATCCGTAGAACCGTACTGACGTACTTCAACATACGAGAGAGCACAGTACTCTCGAACTGATACAAACACGCGTACTTCCGTTGTATTCTGTTATAAGCTGCAGTGAACAGAGATGGGATACATTTTACGATACTTACACAAACAAAGCCCCTGTAGTTTGTGCTGGAAATTGACTAACTGCTGGTTAGAGTAGCTCTCGCAATATGACTAAATCTGTCATTATGAGTGTAAGCGCATAGCCTGCAATCCTAATGCGAGTGGTGCGAGCGCACAGGTGTGAAGCAGCCATAAGAAGATTGTGTTACTGCATTTGAGCGAATAGTTGATTCCGCTCAACCGCCAATCTCTGATATACATGGCAATTGAAAATTTAATGAGCATAAGCAGGACTGTAAATGGCCAAAGACAGTAGTTCACACTTTTACGTGTTTATGGGCCGTTAGAAGAACAAGTTGTTCTCTGGTGATCGGTACCGTGCTCATATTATAGTGTATAGTGCAAATAGCCTACTAACCGATAACATGGAACAAACTCCATTTCAGAATTTTGAAGT
>NW_019771976.1:0-1773 GCF_002891405.2 Cryptotermes secundus | reverse complement strand
ATCGGGAAGCCAGCGACTAACCGCTTGAGCTATGGCGCGGCCACAGTTCGGATGTTAGAACGTGACGTATTTACATGCACCCTGCTGCCTCCTTGACAGTGTCGGATGGCGTTATATTCTAATCCGTCAAATACACAAAACGGCCACCAAATCCTTCAGAAGAAAAAGGATATATTACAACGCCTACCGAAAAAGACGCCAGGACCCAACAAAGAGCTGCAACATAACAATGTTTGGAAGAAGCCTAACAGTTGGGGTTAGAGCACGGAAGTGACTGAGCCACAGAAATGGAGCTGCACCGCCTCTCGGATCAGGGGATGACGTACCGATGCCGCTTCCACCTGAGGGGAGTACAGATCAGAACAATAGTCTAAGGACCCGCTGTGCCTATTCAACGCAGAATCCGATAAGGACAAAACTGGATTAACGTATTTATTTCAAATGAAGGATAGGCTCTACGAAGCAGCAGAACATATATTCGGTAAGTTCCCTAAATAACATATGCAAATTTTGTTAGGACCTCTCCCGAGTGGTGTCGTCTTTTTGGTTACTCAGACTAAAGTTTCCCACGCACGCAGTTCTGCCAACTGAAACATGCGTGCAACATGCCACGCATACCACGATAACAGTTTGCAGAAAGTGTCTCTGCTCTCCTGCTGTAACTCAGTCGATGTAGCGACAGGCTACGGGTCAGCGCACCAAGAAATCGGCTTTCGATGGCCGGCAGGTGAAAGATTTTCTCGACAGCTTTCCGTCCGACCTTGAGGCCCATTTATTCCCCTGTGTAACGGGACTGTGTAGCTGGCCACTCGCTTCCACACAGCTCCGTGGTTAAGAATGCATGAAGCCATTCCTCCACTCACCCACGCCTCTTCATGGCGTTTTGCTTAATTAATTAAGCAGAGAGGAACTTCGTGTCTACATATTCTCCTCAGCACTTACACTTACACGGCCTCCGTGGATAATGCAATGCTTGCTTACATCCCTATTCTGACGGCCGGAAGGCGCAACATGTGAGTTATCTTTCCTCTAAAAGCTCTCCTTGTTGTGCATGAGACAGTAACGGGGACAGTTGCGCACTCACGTGTCTCGTATACATTCATAAGGGCACAGCTACACAGCAATACAGGCAGTCACCGCTCCTACGTATGTGCGTTAATGGAGACGTCGTAAAGGGAAATTCTGTAATAGCAATCCTTCCCCTGGGGGTTATGTTATAATTGGGAATTACGTTCTGGAACGACCCAAGATTGACCACAGAAATAAAAACTTTATTGCCAGAAATAAAACACACAAACATGGCGAAGTGATTATGTTGTAACCAGTGAAGATCATATTTGCAATGAAAGAAAGGCGACAGAAAGTTATGCAGGAGCACGGCAGAGCAGAAAGCAAGGCGGATTCACTGGGTGACGTCTTAATTTCCGCTTTGAAATGTTGCACTGCGAACGTCTGTAAGGCGCTGGTATGCGGGATATGTCCGTTTGCAATCTCGGCTGAGACAGCGATGTCGGACTGCAGTTCCCGTAGTTTTTCTCGAACCGTTCAAAAAATGTTGAGGTAACAGGGCAAATTGGGGAGCAAACCGCTTGTTTCTGATTAATTTTCCATCGACAACCCCATCATGGTGGCATGCAGTAACGCAGTTGGATGAGGCACTATGCTACAAGCCGGAAGGTCACGGGTTCCAATCCAGATGAGGTAATTGGATTTTTCTATTAACCTAAACTTTCCAGCCGCACTATGGCCCTGGGGTCGACTCAGCATCTAACA
>NW_019771975.1:0-1898 GCF_002891405.2 Cryptotermes secundus | reverse complement strand
TTTGGTGTGAAAGTACAGTGGCTACAGGAAAGCATGCCGATGAAAATAAAGAGGGTTTGTAATCACAAAAAGCATACATTGGACTCTGTCCACAGCTAGTTCATCACAGTCCAATCGTCACTATTTATTCTCTAAAGATAAAAGGTGAAAGATTAAGTTGTCCCTTTGCTTAACTAATTAAGTTAAGAGAATTAAGAGAAAATTCTTGACTCTGCCGGGACCCAAACTTGACCCCTCCGTCGTCCAACCTGTAGCTACTCGCTATACCAACTGCGCTATCATGACTCAATTTTTTAGATAAATTTTAATATTATTCTCAGACCCATGTTTTGCTTTCCCAAGTGGTATGGTTCTTTGAGGTATTCTGATTAAAATCATGAATGTTTTTGTTTTCCTCGTGTGTTAGATGTGCTGCTTATCTCATTTTATTAATAATCTGGAGGACGGCAGGTGAAGACTGGGAAGTGTGAAGCTCCTCACATGCGTTTGTCAGTAATGTTCTTGCCATTCTTTGGGTTTAAATATCTTCATTAGAATCTTATCTTGTAGCGTTCTGTTGCATTTTTCACTTGTTGTCGATTATGTCTTTTTATAGTCTCACGTGAAACTCTATGTACTATAAAATTTATTAAAAGTTTATTACTAAATGTTTCGACCAATATGGTCATCATCAGGTGTTAACAATATTGGGCGAGGAAACTGCTGTCTCGTGTTGTTACTTATGTTGTTATGTGTATAACCTCACTTCTATAGAATATATTCTTGCACGGGAGACTAAAAAAGTAATCTTCATTAGGATTTAGTCCAAGAACATCCCGTAAAGGAGGCCGATTAAGTCAAGACAACACTGAGTCGTTCATATGATTTCATTTGTTCTCTAATAGAAACAGTAGTTTTTTAATACTTCCGCCGACGTCATGAGAAGCCTCTGTTGATAAACCATGCGTTCTCTCTCTGTGACATGTGCCAAGACGTGTAAAACCGGCAGTGAGTTACTTTGCCGACTTGTGTTCGCACTGTAACATGGACGATGTCGCGTGAACAAAGTCGAGTTATTAAGTGGGACGGACAATGACACCTGTGCTTGCCACTCTGTGCACGCTTCAGACAGTGCCAACCGCAATAAAATAGGTGAAATATATCTCAAAACGACATATATGAATAATCTGTTGAGGCCAGAGCCAGCCAAGAAGTCAATCAGGTGTGGGAATTCCTCGCGTTTCCATTTTTAATACAAGTAAGTTGGAAAATAGTTGGGGGAAGTGTGAGCTGCTCCTGTCTTCCCAGGATGAAAACATGTTTACTGAAACTGATACCGATGAAGTAGCTTAATGAATGATCATGGAGTTTTTAGGTGGTATTTCTGGCTCGCTTAGATAGGGCAGGCTTCCCGCCCCCAGTATTCCTCTTCGATCACAGGTCCGGCCAAATCTGTAGTGGACCAAGTGGCAAATGGGTGGGTTTTCCCCCAAGTACTTTGGTTTCCCCTGACAATTCTCAACCCACCAACAGTTCCCATATTCATTAATCATCCTATCATTGATGTTATATAATCTTGTTACTGACAGCGTCGTTAAATAAACACAACACACGCAGGTGTGGGTGGGGGGGTTTTATTTGGTAAGTCTGTACACGGACACAGAGCTGCTTGGCGTAGTTTTATCGCTTTAGACTTCTAATCTTTTCGAAGATTTTACTGGATTACAGACTTCTGACGGAGATGTTTCGTGTTTCTCTTCAGTTTCTCCAGCAGAATGACGGGATTGTCGTCCACCTGCTTCTTCGAAGTTCTTAAATGGTCATCTTTCAATGCTGTTTGACATTACACACGCTGTATGACGAACTTTGTTGTGAAGCGTCGTTAAATAATCATGAATGAATGAATGAATGAATGAATG
>NW_019771974.1:0-1881 GCF_002891405.2 Cryptotermes secundus | reverse complement strand
CTATCGCTATTTCCACACTTTACAGTTCACTAGAGCACACAGTCTTGTGCTCTCAGTCTGTTACTAGATGTTTTCTCGTAACGGCTCCAACAATGGCTGTTCTTCTGCCTCCGGGCCCATGTCCTCTCTTCACAGGCTCCCGTACGTAACTACCAACTCTAACCTTGTCCCTTGCTTGTAACATAGCACGGACAACGCATAAAACACTGTTCTCCTGTTTCCAGAGTATCCGTTGCCGAGGAAACGTATTTATCGAGCCGTTGCTCAGAAACGACCATCGTATATCCACTCATCTAGCGGTCGTTGCATAGCAACTGCTCTACACGCTACAATATATTTCATTCCCTTTAATTTGTGTCAAATCTCGTGTCATATAAGGTCATGAACAAATGTTTTGTCGCATCTCACAAAGAAGAAACCTGAGAGGAACATGTCTTGAACACCAGTTATAGGTATCAAACTTAATGTACCATAAAATATGAGCATAAATCGAGCTGATATGCCGGAAATCGGTGATACGACATCTACAGTTGGGTTGTTATCTTCCAGCTATCGCACCTCCATGTATCTTCCAAGAAGGCAAAAAGTAATTTGTTTATGATTGCTTACCGACTGTCTCAGCACCTTAAGAATGTATGAGGTCGAGCCATAGGCCTATGTAGACTAAACGTACTTTCTCGGTGTCACCCTCAGGGTATATTTTATCGCTCTGGTTCCCAGTATATTTTGGGCTTAAATGACAACGTATTAACTACCGTTAAAATACAGACACTCCTGCTCCAATGAACTGTATTTCGTCACTATTTACGACCTGGAAAATATTGTGACATGACGCCCGAAAATCAGAATAGTGAAGTCAGAAGAGACATTCATTGCTGGGCAACGACTCTGTAAACATATTCCTTGTACAACGAATACGCAAGCAACAATCGGGTAACCTCCGATGTTATGTAACGGTACTGGAAAACACGCTTTCCAAACAATAGAAGGGGTGTGTTTTCTGCGTGGTCCCTGCAATGTACCACTAGTTATAAAGAAGAGTTGAGTTGAGAGGAGCTGAGCGAGATTCGAGACCCCAGCCTGCCAGGATAGGAGCTTGGGAACAGAATAATGGCAAGAAAGGAGTTAAGCTGTGAAAAGAATACTTCATATGTGATTTAATGTGACAGTGATACTGTAATAAATCCGTTGTCAAGATACGACAAGAGAAGACTGAGGACCATAGTGCGTATGTAAGGTTGAATTGTAAAGCGTGCACGTCAGCGATAGTGCTGTGTCTGTAGTTCCGAGTGCTGTGTACAAGGTGTCAATGAATCCAATCATCCAGACCAGAACCCGTCTTACAAGACATGAACGCACATTTCTACACGTGATAATACTGGTATTTTCATCTTTACAACATAACTTTCCCTTTGAGACACATGACCGTATGTTAAGCCTCTTTTGTGGTCTATTTTATGAAGCTATTAGTAAGTCGGGTTACACAGCGTGGAATGGTAGAATAATCGCTGAATACTAAACTTCGACTTAGCCTGAAGTGGCTGAAATCTAATCGAAATACTATCCCAACACTTGCCTGGACGAACTGAAGAAAACTATGAAGAACTCGAGACAGAATAGCTGGTGTCCCGACTGGGACCCGTACGGAGAACTCTCTCAGTATAAACGTACAGAATTATTGTTAAACCAACCTGTTTAGGACAGCATTTTTCGAAGCTAATAAATTACCTTTATTTAATAAATCTTGAATATACGAATATATTCCGGAAAAAGTTTAAGCTATCCCTCTACCAGGCCGTGGAGGCCCATATGGCTGTGAGACGTCGAGGCTCCGATACTGTCTCTAGACAGTCGGCTCACAGATGGCGGTAAGGTTGTCAG
>NW_019771973.1:0-1894 GCF_002891405.2 Cryptotermes secundus | reverse complement strand
GCGGCCACCGTGATCGACTAAGGGTACTGAGAACACTAATATTTCCGTTAAATATAAATACTGGGAATATCTAGAAAGAATTAGAGAATATATTTTGGACACCCTATAAAAATGGGTTGATAGGAAAAGATTTTAACATGGACAAATAAAATATTGATTTCATGACGTACTTTTCAGAATCTGCGGAGGATAAAAGTAAGGTTACTTTAACAGCAGTTTGAAGATTGCGCACGCTCTTCTCTGACTTCCTGCCATATCAACCGAGCGACATCACTTGACGAAACTTAGAGATTAGTAGCGAATTCAGCAACCAAAAAGAGAGAAAAGATAATTCTATTAACACGTAAGAAATTCGTTACAGGATTCTGGGGAAATTTGCAAGGGGAGTGGAAGTTAGGAAAGGAATTAGACGAGATGTGTAAGAGTTGGTAAGGACAGGGAATGACACAAAATCTATGGAGTCATTTCCCTCTTCCAAAGTTGAACAGTCAATTCAATTTCTGATGTTAAGAGTTATCGATACTGTGAATGTGAGAAGGTCTGCAGGGAACTAAGTAATATGTTCTCTGCTGGTTGCAGAAGAACCCTCTACACTGGCTTGAATCAGATATCGTTACAGATCTTCTAAGATGAAATTCGGATTCGCTGCTTCCACTCGTTAGGTGTCCATACCCCCCCAGCCACGCTTCCAGTGTGTTCCTTACCCTACTTCCTATTTCTTTGTACTGTTACTGGTGTTTCCACTTCTGTTACGTCTGTCCTCGTTCTCTTAAGAAATGTTGGATTTGAGATTCTCAGAAATGTTACCACGAAAATAAGAAGTGAATTGTAATGTCATGTAGTTCGGTAGATTCCACAGACGTTTCGGAGGAATATGTTCCTGCGAAACGTCTCTGTCTCTGTCCTTAAGGTCAATGAGTAAGCCAAACAAGAATTTAGCAAAGAAGTACACCGCTTTGCTTGACGCACATTTCTTGGTGATATCTTGTTTTGGGTGCCCGTATACACTGTAGATTGAAGCTACAGGTTCTACCAGACTACACAGAAGTACAACCCAGAAGATGGTACTCTTTTCTTAAGAGATATTCGCTGCTAAATAGTATTGAAACAGAGATTGGTTTCAACACTTCAAATGACAAAGCTCTTGGGAAGAACTCTGCTTTATATAGAAGAATTTTATGGTCACGTTTGGTTCTTAAAGAATAAAATTTGTAGCAAAAAGCGGAAGATATCCATACTGTGAATTAATGTCGAGAAGCGAAGAGACTTGCACTGAAAGTAGTAATGATTTACAGGAAGTGTGACAGAGTTTCCAATTTCTATTCCGAAAATTTTCCAACAGAAACTAAACGTAAAATACTTTCTAAATAGATCTAAGATTTATTGACCATTTTGTTGAATTGGATAGTTATTTTATTGCTGTATTTGATTATATGTTTATAGATAGCAAGCCGGGACTCTAACAAGAGACAGTCCAACTACAGGAAGTGGCGACCCTGCCTTATGCACGTTCCAGGTTCCACTGGCCTGGTGGCTAGATCCAATTAAGTGCCGGCTCCTTTCAGAGAGTTCAGTGGTGGGTAGATGGAATCGTTAGCCACGGTAGGCAACCTGTCTATGGGAAGGAAACTCTGAACAAAAACCCTGCTTCTACATCACAGGGGATTTTGCAACAGGCTGGAAATCTGCTCAAGTAAAAACAGTTACTCATAAACCTCAAAGATGTTTCGTGTTTGAGGACAGAACTGAGTAACAAGCTCAACTCTTAAAAATAATGATGATGATCATGAGTATGTGTTTAAAGAAAATGTACGAAGTCTTGATTGAATGAGAAATTTCTACTTATTCAATTATATTCATTCATTCATCTGTAATCTGTCAGACGACAGGTCCA
>NW_019771972.1:0-1885 GCF_002891405.2 Cryptotermes secundus | reverse complement strand
GCCGACGGGATTTAGTAAGAACTCTAAATTGCAAAAATTGAATCCACATATTCATGTTTTACTGAACGGCACTTCCGACAGCACAATGCACCTGCGAATGATAGAATGATCAGTGCACTGAAAAAATGTGGAATGATGTGGTACTGGCCTAATTTGAAATGCTATCCCATCATATGATTGGTATGCCTGAGAACAACCACGAGAATCCTGTCAGAACAGCCGATCACGGAGCCGATATTTGAAACCGGGATAAAAAAAAAACAGAAGAGTTATTACTCGGCCACGACGGTCAGCGGTATACCTGTAAATGTTCTGACATTTCCTTCCCCCACCTGATATATCCCTCCGCAGTTACTCTGCACTGCGCTCAATTACGTAGCCGCTTCTGATCTGCAATCGGATCGACGCTACTCGTTTAGGCCTTCAAAGCGACAGAGGGAAGGTTTAATTACAACGGTCGGCTTATCCCACAGAACTCTGCTTTCACTCCACTACATTCCTGCTTCACAGTATAACTGTGCTGTTTGTGGTCCGACACAGCAGGACAGTACAGAGTCTGAAATTATAAAGGAAACACCACGCTGGGTGTTGTCTTTCCATAGCGTATTAGTCAGCGCAAGGATAGAACAATACTGGTCAGCTGTTTGTCCCTAGAATATCGCTGCTTTCTTCCTATTTCTCTTGGTACTATGAGTCGATTTCGAAACTCGTCTAACATAAGATGTTATTTAAGTCCTATTCAGACAGGTAAGACCCGGGATAGCTCAATCGGTATAGAGACAAGCTAAATAGTGGATGACCAAGGTTCGATTCCCGGTAGGAGTAAATTTTTTCTTCTCCATAGCGTCCAGGTCGGCTCTAGGGCCCTTCCAGCTTCCCACCCAATCGGAACCGGGGAATCTTTCCTTGGGGGTAAAGATGTCGGGGCGTGAAGCTGACCGTTCACCTACATCTAGTGCCGAGGTCAAGAATGGTGGAGCTACATCTCGACTCCTTCATATGTCTTCATTCCATGGAGCTTAATTAATTAAGCACAAGTATAACTTTACTTAGTTTTTGTCAGTACGGAGACTATACAGCATCATATGGTATGATGAGTTAAAAGGATTAGGGAGGGGGACTGTCAAAGCCGAAATCAGATACTATCCTGGTATTTGCTGGATGGACTGAGGAAAACCACGAGAATATCTAATGTCGGCACAGCCTATATTCGAACCAAGTACCTCCCGAATACAAGTCTAGAATATTACCTTTAGACCAACCTGTTCAGTGTGAAGACGTACAGGGGCAGTACTCTTTTTCTTACAGTACTTCATCCCAAAATTAAACTACCCGATAGGCAGCATTAATGGATCTCCAGCAGCCCACATTATCAACATCATCGCCAACTGATTCATTGCTCCTGAAGGAAACAGGCGCGGCCTACCGGACATAAATGTGGGCAGCAGTGTTCATCAGACAATGAAGATTTATGATGTGCCAGCATTATTCCTGTTTGCGGCGTGGAAGGACGGAAACCGGACGCGTACGTGAGAGATACAACACGCAAAGTGACGACAACTCGTATCACAAGCGGACCAGTGCGTCCACACATAAACTGCATCCAGTGTATCTGTACAGCCTGCAAAAACCGCGGCATTAACTCTGAAAACTGTTGCACGTGCTTGAAGTCCTGGAGAGGCTTCGTGCAACAAAGGCAATCTCTCGCGTCGAAACCAAGAGCTCCGGAACTGTAGATGAATGGAGGAAGGAATAAGTGAAAAAATTGACGATTGGAACATCGGCCGGATGAAAGAAAGAAAAATAAATTATAGCGGTTGAACGTAAAACAGAATTACAGAACGAACAAGTAGGAGAACGGAAGGGCGAATAGATGGATGGATGG
>NW_019771971.1:0-1883 GCF_002891405.2 Cryptotermes secundus | reverse complement strand
TTTTTTTTTAATATAAAATTCAGGAAAAATATACTTCAGGGAGGGGTTTGATAAGTTCACTCAAGTGTAAAGTGTTCTAAAAACATCAAGCTTCATTTGATGTAGAAGGTATAAGAATGTGAACAGTATTTTTGTATGTCTCATTACAAGTACGTGTTATATTGCATTCATTTGAATGTATCATTTTAATATCAAATTTTTTGTTTATCATTGCCTATTGCATTAGCATTTTTCGTATTAGTACAGTTTTCATGTTGTACTACAGATCTAGGAATATCTCCTTTTTCACTGTTAAATGCATAACGTCAACTCCAAATGCTTGAAAAGTATATTTTCATAAACTTCTGCAGGAGGCAATGTATCCATTGCTAATTGTAATAATGATATTTGTACATATTCTTTAGTATCACTTATGCAAACAACCACCAGCAAGTTCACCACAATTTACAGCATCTCCATATTGTTACTGAGGAAGAACTCAAATTTGTATATGCTGAATTCCTTTTATTACATTTATCAAAGAATGAATTTACAGTTTAACCTTTCAGTTATCTGTACAGATTTGTTTCTCACACTCTTCCTGTCTTCATGCAGTTTGGACAGAATATCTTATATATAATATGTATATCTAACTACATGAAACTGAAATTAACGGCTGTGGGGATTCATTGTGCTGACCACGCGGAACCCTCTATCCACTAAAGTTGGTACTAACTTCACTGACAAGTGGTGGTCGCTCAGTCAGTATAGTTTGCTTGTGGACTCCAGCCACGTAGTTTGTTTATCCATCTACATGACCACACTCAAAGTACAGGAGAATCTATGCGATTTCTAGCTCTCAGGGGTTTCATCTAATAATCTTATTAAAAGAACAAGGAATTTTATGCTTCCTCTTTTGCTTGTGTATGTTTCATAACTGACAACAATATATGAAATATTGCAAGTCATATTTACTATTTTGGCATTAATGGGGGAAACATTCAAAACTTCTTCTGTGCACAACCATAGGGTTAAAGATTGTGCTGAACATAAATTCGTGAATCAGTAGATTAACACACATAATTGATTCAGCACCACAGGTGAATGTGTACAACAACCTGGGCCAGGAATGCGTCAGTGCTGGTTGCAGTGTGGATCTATTTGTATTCAACAATTCTTACTTTGACTTGGCTACCATTGGACAAGTGTCAAGATTATCTGGCGGAGAAATTTACAAGTACACATACTTCCAGGTACATGAACAGCTAATTATAAATCTTAGAGTAAATTTTCAAAATTATGTAAGCAAATTAAATTAAACTCTTATTCATTTATGAATATTTTTCTTTACACATACTTGAATTAAATGAATATAAAACTCATTTGCGTAAATGGTTTCTTAAAATCACAGAGTATTTACACTGATGCATATATCATCAGTTAGAAAAATGGTGTTTACTTATGTGCAAAATATTCTGACAGGCTGATCTGGATGGTGAACGACTAATAACAGATATTAAGCATGATGTGATTCGCCCAGTTGCATTTGATGCTGTCATGAGAGTACGAACATCAACAGGTGTTAGAGCAACTGATTTCTATGGTCACTTCTTCATGTCCAACACAAAAGACATGGAACTTGCCAGTATTGATTGTGACAAGGTGAGGAAATGCTTGAAGTTCAGTAACAATGAATGTCTACTTTAATATAAAAGGCATTTGTGCAAACTTTGTGGGTGGGTTATCAAGCAATGAGTTTTCACATGTTACCATCTAGCAGTTAGTTAGGCAACATTGCTGGAATGTGGTGTATCATATGTTCTTACAGAAGACTGTAGTCATTTTTCAGAAAGTGTATCTACAGTAAAACTTGGATATAGCAACATCGGTTTCTGCGACACCTT
>NW_019771970.1:0-1888 GCF_002891405.2 Cryptotermes secundus | reverse complement strand
GAAACGAACCATCCAGTGGACTCCAGAAGTTGAGGCCGCTTTTAATGTAGGGATGCAATTTTAGCAGCTTAGAGTGTCAAAAGGGTTTTAGACAAGCTTATTCACCTGATTATGTGAAGAAGATTTCTCTTGTCGTAGGATACAGTGTGGCATATTACTAACATTTATTAAGTGTCTCACCAGTACTTTTACTGTGTAGTGCCAATGGCACAAAATGGGTCTTCCCAAAAATATGTTCACTTTCCTTTCAGTGTTATTTAAAAAAACACTTCATGTAGATATTGCATTGTAAAAAATAATATTTGGTTTTGTTGAATTTTATATTATACAGATGTCCAACATAGGAATGGCTCTTATGAGTTATATAACTTTCCTTCTAGTTCTTGCTGTGACAGTTATTGTCAGCCTTCCTCTTATCTTTCTGTAACAGAATTCCTGCAATGTTTCATGTCTACAGTAACTTCCACTGAATGTTGTAAAAATAAAAATGAATGTTATGCTGGCTCAGAAATCTGTACAAATGTATATTAGCCATTGCAGTGGCTTCCTCTCTTCATCACATTCATAATCTTGCACATTCAACTTTGCTGAAACACCTTTACAGCTTTTCAGGTCAATGCTGATTTTTGCTGACATAACAGTAGGTGAAGTACTTGATACAGTATCATCAAACCATACTGGCTGGTTTAGTGATGCACTTTTAGACTGTATTCAGGAGGTGCTTGGCTGAAAACAGCCATCCTGACTGAGGTTCATTTCCACCAGGCTCTTCAGACAGATGCCTAGATTGTACCTTAATTATGCCACAACAATTTCCTTCCAAATCGTATCAAGTTCATTATTCATCAGTCATTCTACCATTCAGTGCTGTATACTGACATCATTCTAAAGTCACCCATGAAAAGCAAGTAGCATTAGGGAATAGATATAACATGATTTATGTTATCACAAAAATATTCATCTACACTTATCACATTTTTATTTTTAAGCACTGCATCATGTTGTGTATACGTATACTATGATGGTAAAAATCTTATCACGTTTATTTATTAAAAATTCTAAATATGTGTTTTAGGCCTTCAGGTCATTATTAGTCCTCTCCTATGTAAGCCACAACAATTTGTGTAGCTTCACTTCACTTCAGTTTTATAAAGCATGTTTCAGCATGAATTTCAATTGCTAAAATTCTTGGAATTCAAATGATTTGAATTTTAACTGATGTTTTACAAAGTAGTTTCATCATCTGTGAATTTACATATTTTAATTACTGCTCTTCCTGTTCACTGCTGTTTTAAAAGTCTCTGCTGCAGTCATTCAAATTTATTATTCTACTAAAATATCTAAAGAGACCTAAATGTCGTCACCTCACACTATTTTTTGCTGCCCTCATATTCTACTACAAAAATGCTTTGTACATTGAGTTTTCTTCATGGTGCTTTATCAGCAGTGACAGATTACTTTGTCTATATTCATTCATTTGCAATTTAAGTGGTCAGTAGCTCAAATATGGTGCACTGATTAACTGGATCACAGTGAATAGTGAATTACAAAGAATGTGAAAGGAAGCAGGCCTGGCCTAACTTAAGGTACTGTTCCAGCAGTTTTCCTGGAGGGACTGCAGAACACAATAAAAGATGTCTGTCAGGATGGTCAGTCTCTCGGCTGAGATTCAAAGTAACATGCTCTGATTATAAGTCAGAGGTGTTACTGCTGGAATGAACTTGCTTGATATGTTTCTGTCTTTGGAAATAATATTCTATAGTGATGCCCAGGATACAGTTGCATTTCAGATGCAATGCTAATGATTGCCTTACACAATATCTGCACTGAATTAGAGTTTATGAAGTCCCTTTCACCCATTAAGTGGTCAGTTCATTGTGAAAACATG
>NW_019771969.1:0-1883 GCF_002891405.2 Cryptotermes secundus | reverse complement strand
ACTTTGACCACTGGACCACAGAGGCGGTCAAATAAATACCTATACATAAATAAAATAAACTCTCCAAATTTCAAAACAATTTCGGGAAGGGTCCCTTCCTTCTTCATTACACATTAACAAGAACTTCGTGGTCTTTTCGCAGGTAACACTATTTACTCACTTTTGCGTAACGTTGCGCTGTACCGCATAGCAGCGCTGTAGGTGTCGATTCTGCTGAAGCTGGTACTTCCCTGGCAGCAGTGCGCATGGCCACTTGCCAGATAGTTTCCTCGACACGCGGCTTGGCGCGCTGCGTGCATTTGACGTGTACACGTCGATAAAACCAACTAGGAGCGCCTGCTACAAGTCAGTCTGTGAAAGTTGGCTGTAGTGAGAGGAAGGAGTGGTGTCTCGTGTCTTGATCCTCTTTGAGTCTTCATCCTCAGTGAGTGCTTTCTTGCCTCAGGCGGTGGTATAACTTGATTACCTTCAAAGCGGCAGAGAGAGGAAGTCAAGTTGTGTGTGACCCACTTGCAAATAACTTGTTATTGAACATTCTGAGTCTCAAGTGAAGGAGTTAAAACAGCCGAAGCAAGATGCCTGCAGACGTGAATGTGGCTGGATGTAGTACTTACCTACAGGATCCAACAACTGACAGTACCTGCTGGAACCCGGAGACCATGAGTGGAAGCATGACGCTCGTTGGACCTGGGAAACATTGTCAGTCCGTTCAGGTCAAAGTGTACAGGACATCATTAGAACATTTCGCTGTGCTGTACCCGCAGAAGAAGGTATGCAGACCTTTGGGAGTTCTCAACTTGAGGAACACGTGCGTTGAAAGGCTTCCTGGAGAAAAACAACCTGGCTTCATGGTGAGGCAGCGTGGGTTCGATACTCCGATGTGTCTCACGTTTCTCAGCGAATCACCGCGTGATGTGGATTCCTGGATGCTGGCTTTTACCTCCAGGAGCTCACCGACTATCCATCAGTCTTCTCTGCCCATTGTCGAGGAGGATGAAGAAGTGTAAGGTTACGATTTTCATTGTCTGAAATGCAGACGAATTTCCTTTAACCTGTCATGTATTATAGTATGACGAGTTCATGTTCCGTTACCATTCTTTTGCCGCAGAAGGAAACTAATGGATTCCTAATATGTATGGAACCTATCCCATTTTCCGAGATACACAATATCCATGTATATAAATCCCAGTTCCTTTGATTCTGTCACCGCACAACGCCATTTCTTCCATGAAACATCTGAACGTTCTACAGACCGGTTCACGGTTCGTGGAGAAAAGTACTGGGTTAATTTTCCGCTCCAGTGCATAGTTCATGAACACGCAGTTCGTCTTTAATGCTGGGCTGAAGAAAACTGATTATTGGGTACGTCGTCATGTAGAAAGCTGGAGTTGAAAATGTGTTTGTGTGTTTACTTTATGTGACTTGAATCTCTCTTAATATCGACGGGGAAAGAAAAAAGACAAAAATAAGTCGCCCCACCAGAAGACATCTATCTAATGATCTAGATGTTACTGTCAGTGCAATATTGTCATTAGTATGAATGAATGTGCAACAGTGCAGAATGAGTGACTATTTTTTTTTGTAGCTGGGCACGTTACCTTATATTTATACATAAAGATGCACTAAAAATATTCTATAGTAAAATCAACCGACATTCGCGAAAATTAAATGTGATTAATTTTACTATGGAGTTGCGTGTTAATAGCGTATTTGACCAAAGGTTTGAGGGAAAACGTTTTCTACAGTTGACACGTTTGAATGTTTCACGGTCTGTTTAGATCACATTTTGAAACTGATTGTAATTAATAAATCTTAAGGGTATTTTATTATAAATATAATGACCGAAGGAAGCCCAATTAAAATTGGCAGTTAATTTTTTTTTT
>NW_019771968.1:0-1882 GCF_002891405.2 Cryptotermes secundus | reverse complement strand
GACGGTCGAGGTACTGTTAGACTATAACAACTGAAACGGTGTTTTCTGTGTGGTTTGTGCCAAAATGTTATAAGCAGGGTCAGTAGAGTTCCGGAGCAGAAGTTGTCGGCAGTTCAGCTGAGTAAAGTAGCATGACAGTAGTTGGTTGGTGAGTGAAAGAGTTCAGTTGTCAGCTGGAAGTCAGCCTGGGGACAGAATACTAGGAGGTTGGTGTGAACTGGCCAGCAGCCTGGAACCCACTTAGTTGAGTTCTGCATGGGCAGCTGTGACATGAGGACATGAGTGCAAGAAGCTGAAGAATCACCACAGGTAGAAGCCATTGCCAGGAAATGGTTAGTGGAGACTAATAGACTTAGGACACTAGTCTGTGTGTGTCAGTGAACTGTAAAGTACAGTTCCGAGTAATGTATACAAGTGGTCAATAAATCTAATATCAAATCCATACACTGGCCATAGTCACGCACCCCTAAATCGTGACATATGTATATATGTTAGAAGTTCCCCTCTCCTGAAGGGGATGTGACATCATGTAGTGGCATTTTGCTAGTAACAGTTTGTAGGAATCTGCTCCCCCCATTTTCAGGGTCAAAGGGTAAGCCAAGGGTGGAAAGAAGTGGTATGGATGTACACAAGAGGATAGTACCAGTGCCTTGAGTGAATAAATTCAAGTACTACTGCTTTCCATGATTGGCCCACTCTTCCACCTTTAAGACAGTAGCAGCAGGTTCCTTAGAGACATTGATAAAGATCTACAACATTACATGGCATGCTATCCCAGAAACTGGTATGTTCATAACCACCACCATGAGAACTTAAAAAAACTTCACATTACCCAGTCTTTCTTTACGACCTCATTGGCTTATGTCCATTACACATGGTTTAATAGAGGAAAGAGGAAACAGTAATCTAAATGCATGGACAACAAAAAATTATCTTCTGTCCTATTCACACACATTCTGCATCATACACTACTCATGCAAATGTCACAATCATAATTTTATTAATTAAAATACAGTATCCACAGAACATTAAGAAATGAACAGGAAGGACTAAGCAGGGTGTGAGGGTACATTCTTGTTACCTTACCAGATAATTTTCATGTAGAGTTCTAAATGTTAGACATTTACCAAAGTCTGGGATGTGGATTCTCTTTGACGAAGGCAGTAGCCTCTGCGATTCCAACTTTCTCAAGCAAGTCACGTGTATCCCTTAGGGACTTGACCTCTAAATCCAGCAGGTACTCTGCTGTTGGGTGTTCTGGATTCTCCATTATTTCATCTAACAGCACTGCTCTGATTTCAAGTTCCTGGTATTAAACAACAAGTTCTAGTTACCAAAGATGGTTGCTAGATAGCTATTGTTGATAAAAAACTTAATACTGAACAGATTATCATATTTTCTAGAATACCCCGTGCACATTCTTCAGCAAAAATCCTGTAAAAAGGTGGGGTGTGCAGCTTATTCTCATCAAAGTTAACAGCACTACTTATTTAGCACCCTGACACATCCCACTCCTCTGTTAGCTCTCATACTCACATATGTCACTGTTACTTGCAAAGGTGCAGCTCATCTCAGTTCATTCACCAGTAAAAGTCAGTTTTACATTGTAATACTGAATGGAAAAATGAGTACAAATGGTAATGTGATTATTATACTTCAAGGTGAGAGAAGAATTAAAAGTAAAGAATAAAGGAAGCATGAGAATGTATTTCCCCCGGATTGGTAGAAAATAGTTTCAAGGAATGCGGCATCTCAAATAGCCTTGATGGGTTCTAGATTAGAACAAATATTGTATACTACTTTGTAAACAGACTTACTGTAATATTTTTTAGATATTTTAACAAATCAATGTATATCTTAGCATTAGTCAAAAGATATAATA
>NW_019771967.1:0-1841 GCF_002891405.2 Cryptotermes secundus | reverse complement strand
TTTTTAAGCTCAGTCCATTTCCCAGACGTAGTGGATTTAAACGACTGGGATCATGTACAAAGTACAATTAGTTAGAACTTGACAAAGTTGATATATTATTGTAATACAGTACAAGAGGATATTCTGTAACTGCATCAATAGGTCATGAAACAGTGTTAAAGCTCTACGTGGTTTCTCAAAATAGGATGTGAAAATGATTATGACAGGGGCTTCTTACAGCTCTGTAACCGAATACAACGAAGGATTTTTCTGGTATTCCAGCTCGCAGCTATAGCGGATTAAAACAATATTGTTGTGCTTGCTTCATCTCTTTCCCTTGATATGAAAAGTTGGAAAAATTCTGCCGTACTCCTGCACTCTTAATAAATTAAATCTGTAAATCGAACTGCATTTAAATTATGCAGCATACGCAGACATGAAATGGGGCGGAATAGAGAACCTGTGTGTGTAATGTGTCAGTCGCATCGATAAACGTAAAATATTTGCGAAGAGAGTTCCATTTCTCACAAAATGAGCTTAGGGAAGAAATGCTTTACAACGAATAGACGGACATAAACACCAAGACCACAATAACAGAATTAAGCTTCAAATACTTTAAAATAATATTTAGAATTCAAATTCTTCCCTCAAGCAAATATATTCGGTCTCCATTATGAGGACCATTGTATTAATGCTGTTTTGAAAAATAGTCCTTGTTTATTCCGAGAATTATATGAAATCCATAATTATATTCCCCGCAAAAACTTCAGAGTTTATTAATGTTAAAGCAAGTGGCGGGCCATCAAACAGAAGTCAGTTTTAAGAGTTATATCTTCTGGGATATAGCGTCATGTAACCTGAAACCTTACACAGCACTCTCCGTGCTTTAAAAGTTAATTCAATTTTGAAATAAATTTTGTCCGTTAATTCAGTAACACGCCATGAAGACACAGGGAGGAGTGGAGGTATAGCCCCACGCACTCTTCATCTCGACTCTAGATGGAAGTGATCGGTTATATTCACGCCCCAGTCGCTTTGCTCCTTACCCACTGGAGAGGCGAATTAATGTGAGCAATGGCTTCGCGTTTAAGGTAGGAGTCAGCTGGCATTGGTCAGAACCCACTTCTCGAGTTCCCTTGTGGGGGTTGCGATACTAAGTATTGATTATCTTTTTTGAAGATATGCTTGTGTGGCACCCTCAAACATCAATATTCTACATGGCGAGGGGAGAGTATGGTTATAAAATACAATGGTTTGTTAATTGCAACACAAGAAAGGTCTAGATTCTGTGAGCCGATAAATAACACATGTGAAGTTTACCATTCTTTACTGTGTAAGTGGTTCTCCTTCCCCGTATTTAAACACCCTCCCCTTTTATAACCAAATGACAGCTGCATTTCGTAAACTCCACGTCCCTTAACTACCATATGACTTCATCTCCCTTATTGAATGAATTTCACTTCACACTACCCAGCCGTAACAACGCCGACAGCATTTAGGTCTTAGAATAACAACGATCTATCTCTCACTTTGATCTGAAACGAAATAATTCCATGAAGTAGAACCTTTCTTCAGAAAATAAAGCACCTCAGCTGGTCGAAAAATTAACCAAAGATACCACCATGCGAGAAGTGACGTCGTATTGTCTGTTAAATGGTTATCAACGTTTCGAAGGAACATGATGCGTCCTTTTTCAGTTTACTTGGAAGTCACCGACCAACTAAACTACATGGCACTACTACACATTAGCAACTGTTTGAGTCTTGATAAGACATTACTCTCCCAATGATTTCTTTCCTTTTTCTTCTACCCAGAAGTTGGAGGCGATACGTTCCTCCGAAACGTCGGTTAACACAATATCT
>NW_019771966.1:0-1877 GCF_002891405.2 Cryptotermes secundus | reverse complement strand
TTTCTTTTTTATATACAGTGAAATCCACATTTAAGGTTTCTTCAGGGATCGACTAAACTGAAGAAAATCCAAACCCTGAGACTACTACTGAGCTGGGATCACTGAAACTGAAAATTAAATGAGGGAACACCTTAATGGAGATTCTAGAGGGGTTCTGACGATGGTGGATGATGCACAGAATTACTGAGGTTTTGGACTTTTTCCTATATGTATAGATTCCAAAACTAACTCCATATTGCAAAGTCCCTCTTAAGACGTTCATAATCTACACCTAGGTCTCCCAATGTATTTCTTATGTCTTCCATGTGTGCTACATGCTCAACCTATCTCATCTCTCTTGAAGTCATTACCAAAAAAAAATCTCCGGTAAAAGTACCAGATAATCATCTTACTGATGCAACTTCCACCAAACATCTGTTACGCTGATTACAGCCTACAAAATATTATCTTACAGAAGTTCTGTATTTGTCAAAGCTCTACTACCACACACAATTTCGGGCAACCTCAATGCTAATAGTGTTACTCCTGGGCCACAATCCAGCTGTAAGACCTGTAAAGTTGCACCCACGCTTAATTAAGCACTATGCCATGAAGGCGTATGGGGGAGTGGACATATAGATCCACATTTTATTGACCTAGGCACTAGCTGGAAATGAGTGGTCAGCTTCATGCCCCAGCTGCCTTACCCCAGGGGAAAGTGTAGTACCAACAAATTTATAATCTCCATATGGACAAAAATATTTATGTGGTGCTAGTATCCACTTCAAACATCAATACAGCCACCATGTTGGTATTATTAATAGTAGGAAATTACACGTAAAAATGCTGCAATGATCTCTAGGGTATTATACTAACTCAAAATTTCTTGAAATCCATCTATCTGTCCAAATGATACTGAGATAGGAGACACATATGGAAACATAGATATGATTTCATAATCCAGTCTTGTCTCAAACATTTCATGAAAATATAATAAAAAATTATTTAAAAAATTCTCACCTACTTAAATGGTCCAATACAATTTCTTTGGTTCTTGTCATACAACAAACAACATGGATATTGTCAATCATAGCCTGTGTTATATCCCAACGTGAAAATAATCTCTGTATCTGTGCTTCTTCAGAGCTTTCACCACTTGGTACCTGATCAGTGCAAGTTCTGTCACTGCTTCTGGTTCTTATGTCTGTAGGGCCTAAAAATCTGCAGTAGTATGCATTGATCCAACTTATTATCATGTCTTCTCTGTTACTAGAAAGCAAATATTTCCAGGCTATGTTTGGGTCAATTACTGCTTCCAGTCTCTTGTCTGTTAACATGCAAGAAAGAAGACTTGTAAATATCACATAAAGCTCATCTAAATACATTTCTAAAGATCCAGACACCACTTCTGCAAAAATCAGGAGCTAAAATGAAATAAAAGACGGATTTACTCAGTGGTTATATACATGATTTTCACCAGAAATTTCATACTATTACAGAAGATATCTTCAGACTTTTACTTCTGCAAGTCTAGTGTTACATATGAGATAAAAATCCATTAGACGCTGACTTCCTGATAAAGGCAAAGGTACTTGTACATATACAATGCATAATCAGGAACATGATACATGGGTTTTACCACTACCCCCAATTTCTTCAAATGACAGTAGAAGCATTTCATAATCCAGAAGTCCTTGATTTGAATCTTGGGCCAAGGTCAAGTTATTCTGAGTTTTTTCAGGGTTCTCGTTGAGCTACTGATCTCTCCAAGTCAGTGCTAATACATTACCTCAAACAGGTAATGCCCACTTTCTTCTCAATCCTACCCATTCTGTTTTCATAATCATGCTACCACTTAACACATTGCGGACCGGTGGTTTAAACATTTAAATCACCCT
>NW_019771965.1:0-1879 GCF_002891405.2 Cryptotermes secundus | reverse complement strand
TGAGTTGACCCCAGCACAATAGTACAGTTGGAAAGATTAGGTAAACTGAAAAATTCACCTCATCGGGACTCAAATCCGTGACCTTCTGGCTTGTAGCATAGTGCCTCAATGAATTACATTACCACATGCCACCCTACTTTATATGAAGATCTTTAAAAATGAAGTTCTACTGCATTTATTATGGATGAATGAAATAACCATTACATTCAAAAACTGGACACATTAAAGAACAAAATTACTCTGCACACTCTGTACACATTTTCTGAGGATATTATAAAAGTATTTACTAATTTTTCCTCCTTTGGAGCAGCTTTCTTCCGACCATCATCCTCTGTTATGTCATCACATGACATAGCATCACTTTCAGAATCATCTGAGCTGCTATGATCTCCTTCTTCCTCACTGGAGTAATCTGTAAACAATTCACAATACTTCTTTAAAATTACATCAAGACACTTACAGTATATGTTCAATAATATTACATACAAACTTAGCACAAATATGCAACCTTAAAATATCCACCTCATCACTTAAAAGCAAAAGTGTAGAACAACTGAACACTCAATTGATCAATGTCTCACTGTAAATCTCCATCAGACTTTGATCTGTGACTACAAGCTTCCAAATCTCTTTTAATATGTTGGTATATCTGTTACTCCTAAAATCTTTACTTGCTATAACTACTTGTATTATCAAAGAGATGCAATCTACCGTGTCTCATTAAAACACATATCAGATAATATTACTCTCTTATTAATCCTTGTGGTCCATGATTCAATGCCAAATTAAGTCATTCTAAGAAATACTTTACAAATTTTAACTCTTACGTGTTTTAAAACTAATGCTTTGAAATTTGGTTTATGTAAAATACCAAGGATTTTTACATAAATAACCAACTGTTTTTACTTCAAATATTTTATCCTTCATTAGTTAGAATATATTCTAGATAACTGAAAGTATTAACATTTTCCAATACTTCATTGTTAATACAGATGTTACTTCTGATTGGTTCTCCTTTTAAATGTTGTAAATTTAAGCAGTGACATATCATGCTTGGGATTCTAGGGCAGATATAATTATTTTCCTGAAGATACCACCTATGTAGTTTTTTGGGCAGATGATTTGCACAAACTATTAATTATTAATCATTTCGGACTAAAATGTTACCAACAAACCCCCATGCCAAAATTACACAATATATAAAAGTAAGACAAAGCAAATTAAGATGAAAATGTCAATTTCCTAGAAGGGTTTTGCATAGCACAGACCTTTAAAATTATATCAACCTTATATTTGCTGTCAGTCAATACAGTGCAAAGGGATACAAGAGTAAATGCATTTTTGGTTTACATTTTTGTTGAAACTACCAACATTCCCTGTGCACAGTTGTTGAAAAATATGTACCACATCTGTCTGGTTTCATGGGCATGCTAATATCAACTGGCAATTACCATTATAATCCTCTTCCATACATTCAGCACCCTCTTGCAAAACATCTGATATCAGTAATGCCGTTAAACCATTTTCCAGACAAACTACTCTGAAATCATAAAATCAAGAATAATGATCACAGTATCATTCATTGACAGTAAGCAGCTGACCTACAGTTTCTTGTGAACTTCCACAGTCCCTTGTAAATTCCAAGGCATTGCCATTATCAGATTTCAAATCCTTCCCAACATATTATTCACAATAATACTCTGATATTACTGAATGTATATAAAATATTAAAACTGCAATATCATGAAATAACTGAAACCATATTTACTGTTTATTAGTTTTGTCTTGATCTGAGTTTATCAAACCACAAGACTGAGTAGCTGGTTTCTTTCCTGGAAGATTATGTATGTACATATGTACATGTGTGTGTGTGTGTGTG
>NW_019771964.1:0-1859 GCF_002891405.2 Cryptotermes secundus | reverse complement strand
TGCTCTGCGAAGGTAATTGAGAAGAAATAACAAAGAGAGAGTTGGCAGTTGCAGAATAAATGGATGGAAGCCTCTTAAGGTGGTAGTCGAAGCTGATGAGATGAGAAGATACAGAGTGTCATAGTGAGGTTTGTGCAATAACAAGTTGTATAAGTGTTCAAGAAATCCGGTCATCAATCCTAAACCCGTCTACAAGTCAATCACGCCCCCGAATACGTATCTACGTGTCTACGTCCTTGAAATTAAAACGAAAAGGGTATTATTGTCAAGCGTACAGAAGTAGAAAACGGCATTAAATACTACTCTTGGCTCAAGTGTTTCACGGTTTTTGACCGATCTATGTATTTTAAACAATATGATTACTTTGAATTAGGCCACATACACATAACTTGCATTTGTGTTAGAAATTCAGCTTAGTGCACTGAAGTACAAATGTTAGTCTCTCCTGGTAATAAAATCTGAAATACTCGTTTCTGTATGAGTCCACTGTTCTTGCTTGAACACAAGATCTATTTGCCAGTAACATGTTACCCAAATACTTAATTTACATGGCTTAGAATTTGATTTACCACTAACAACACTAAATTGCTCTGATAGAAACACAATATTGTCTGAAGAGAATATTAATATAACACATGTCTTATGCTTACGCAGATGTCCATGGATCACAAAATATTTTTGATAGATTTAAATTTGCAAATGTGGGAGTGTACATAACTAAAAATATTGACTAGATATTTTCTCACAAATTAAAGATAGCTTAATTGATCTTAAATATGCATAACATTTCTGAACCACATGGTTTACTTTAATGTTTACATAGAAATATGTGTTATCCTTAAATTATGTTTCCAATAACCACATTAAATTTTTATGATTTGATTTCTGGACAGTGTTCGAATTATTTTTAAAAAAATATGCAAAAGTTACAGGAAGTGCTCGTTGTTCTTGTTTTATATCTGAAAGTAAAGACAATGATTTTATTACATAATTAATAGATCCATTTTCTATGTTTCTAGTATTGATTTCTAGATTTTTCATAGAATGACTTTACTTACAGAATGAGAGAGCCTAATCGGTATTAGACAAACATATTAACTGAACACAAATTCATGAATAATAATTCTACATTCTAATATAAAACAGTATACACAATTGCAATAACTGATTATTCAGTCTTTATAACAAATTCCAGGCGTTTTTCGAGGGCTTCAGTAGTATGATGTGTGTACATTTGATGCATTGATTGTCTTCTGAAACTTGCTGGGTAGTAACTTACCCTCTTACTTCCTGGCGTACACGTACTTGTTGAAATTCTGAAACAAAATTAAATAAAGATTTGTAACTCCGCGAAAAATGAGAGGTGCAATTGAAGTATTTGCACGTAATATTAAATAAACGAGTTCTGAAGTGCATGTATGCAAACCTCTTTGCAAAAATTTTCATAGTTTAAACACGCTTTGAATAATTCAGGTGAGAATTTATTCACATAACTACTTTTATATACATGGGGGAATATAAAGGCTACTTTGTATTCATAAATGTATTTATTCTACGATTGTGTACTAAGGCCACTGAATATGCGTATTTTGCCACAAGCCACCCAGCAAAGCGCATTGTTCAGTGGGGAATAAATACTGAAATCACTGGAGCACTTCTAAACTATATAACAGATGACGTGTTCAAATGCGTAATTCGACTTTACTTAATAGCAAAGACCTAGACGATTTGCGGAAATGTGTAATGAAGATTTGGAGACTATCGATATTAGTAGAATATCACTAAGATGATTTAATTTTTACGGAGTGCTGACTAATTCTTCATGTAAGATTTGAGGCTTTCACGGCGGTGACTATGAA
>NW_019771963.1:0-1878 GCF_002891405.2 Cryptotermes secundus | reverse complement strand
GTAGCATGAGTGTGACATCTTGGGAAACACACTCCTCTGCTCTCCTAGCTGTCTTAATGCTTGTCTCACATTTATAGTGCTATTCACTGTACAGCTATGACTGTTCAAAAGTCTGATCTCATTTAGAGGTATACTGTATGAAGCCTAATGAGAATGAATGACTGACATGAAGATGTGGATGAAACACATGTCTACACATGGTATGAAACTTGTAATGTTAACTCTTTCTTTATTAAATGACCATCATCAGACATGTTGCAGAATACAATATTTGTTCTTGAAAATTATGGCATGACTCTTAAAGTACAGTACTAATAAAGAAGGGAAAGGTACTGTGTAAGAACAAAAACTCACTAAAACATGGAAACATGCTTCTCAGATAAAAAACAGCTGAACTAAAGTAATGGTCTGACAAATTACAGACAAGTCTGAGTGTGCTGACAAAAACGTTTGCTATAAAGTTTACCTGCGAAGAAGGTCCATATGTGCCATATTCTGGTTGGTAATTGGGTTGGTAGGTGGCTCGCCGAAGTTCTGAATAACTTGAGCTAACTGGCGAAGGTGGCGGAGGAAGATCATCTGGAGGTGGGGGAAAGTTTGGGGCTGGGCACTGGTTGCTGTAATCAGCAGGTTCTGGTGGGGGTGGGGGTAGATCCTCCAGAGCTCCTGTAATTGACATAATTGCATAACATATTTATAAAAAGCAAAATGTGGAAAAAGCATTTACATGAAAACACCTGAAATTTAGTCAGTTTTATTTTGTACTTAACAACACTTCTTTCACTGCCAAAGTTCTACAGCATCAAATGGAGGAATGAGAGTGAATGATAAATTTAGGAGGATGTAAGAGTGGTAGTCACCTATTTCATTATCCCAGAATTCACCTCAAGGAAATCAGGCATCCAGTGTGAGAATGGTCTTACAAATATAAACCCGAACTGCTAACTACTCAACCAGCAATAAAAAAATTAATATTTTGAAAATATTTTTTTATTTTTCTAACTTTCATGTAGGTAGTATTCATTTGCGGAAAAATTAATCACGTCATGAAGCAAAACACGCATACTTTCAAATGATCAAAGTGCTGAATTCTGAGTACTATGTCAAGAATAGCAGAGTTTCATACATGCCAATTTTTAGAACAAGTCTACAGGCCATTCTTGAACAGAGTGTTATTTATTAAGGGAAAAGGCTCCAACATTTGGAAACAATGATTGAGCAAAGGGTGCCATGAGTTTAACGAAAAGTAACTCAAAAGGAAAATGAGATTCAGCAAGGTCACGTATATGATTGTGTGAGGTCAGAACAACTCCTAGTACAAAGCTGAATAAACTTTAATATTTTTTGGAGAAATTTTCATTATATTATAGAAATTAAATGCCTTTATTTTCAGGGCAGAAGTTTTCCCAAATTAAAAACAGTACTACACTCTAAAATACTTAATGTGTCAACATCAATATGAAAAGTTAAAAACCAGAGAGTAGTAAAATTATTCCATAATATACATATTTTGCAAGAACTCACATCTTTCTAGTTAAATGTGCAAGCAATAAAATGACATTTTTGTTTCACTGGTGAAATATAGGCTCAATGTAAATGAACCTGCATATTTATTGAAAATCAATGTTCATTGGCAGCACACCATTCACTGACGATGTTAGGTCATTCTCTGTGCTGTCAGGACCCCTCTACATGCAAATTTTATGACCTTTGAAGAAGATATTCAATGAAGAGCACCATCTTCTGGGTTATAATGCTTTGTAAATCAGTACAATACCACCATCATTTCAGATGAATGCACTGCCTCCATATACAGGGACAAAGAGTATGCCAAGCAAGACATCAGCAATAAGTAGGCAGCAAACAGAGTAAACCATG